>NW_015150884.1:493950-507061 GCF_000732505.1 Cyprinodon variegatus
TTTGGGTGCATGAAGACTTTGGATCTCCTGCCAGGCTGGTAGGAGGCTCCTTGCAGACAACGAACAATTTTGTTTCCACTCTGCTCTGACTTTTGCCAGTCCATGACCTGCACTAGACCAAGCACTTTGGATGTCTCACTAATGTTGTAAATATGTATATAATTTTCCTCACTATAAATACAAAGTACTCGCAACTGCAAACTTCTAGTCTCTGTCTGCTGTTTCATGAGTCGTATCCATCTTCTGAGACCTTATTGGTTATGATCCATTTGCATTGATTTAAAATATAGTATACTGTTGTTTTTTTAAACAGATATACTACAAAAAGGCAGAACCAGGCACATAATTTTGCACATTTTGGGATTTGATTAAGTTAAAATAGACTTATTTCATACAAACAATTAAAATTTGCAATGTAACTGTTGTAATAAGGTCTTGCATATTTAAATGCTTTAAAAAAAAGGCTCTGTAGAATGTAAAAACATACAAATATACCTTGGAGGATTTGTTCTATGGTAGGTCATAAAGGGTTAAAAAAGACATTTTGCATGGCTGTTACACTCATTAAAATTCAGCATATTTGCCTAGTTTTAGCTTAATTTTAACACAGAAAACCTGAGACAGAGCCCTAACGTCTCATAAAAAAAAAAAGTACTTAACTAATATCAGCCTTACAGTAACAATTTCAAGCTTAGCGGTCACGAGCTGGCAAGAAACCTGTAAAAAGCTTTAGCAAAACACTGGTTGTCCCATCTGAGGCGGCCAGACATTTTGCCAGAAGTTTTCACCCCTGTAACGACCTGGGCATGCTTGGAACAGTACCCAATTGCTGCCTAAGGAGCACTACAAGCCAACCACACTCAATTTGACTCCTTCAACTTGACTGTATCCCCTACTGCCATTGTCGACCATCAGGTTAGGGGATTATTTCCAACACACAGATAATAGACCTGCACTCAGAATCTATGACATAGGGGCTACATCCTCTAAAGAACCCTGCCCACGTAGAAAGGGTCCTTTGAATACCTCAAAAACAGTGAAAGCCTGAGGCCATTAGTGAACTGGAACAACTTCAGCAGCAGTCCCGAGCTCTCATCTCAGGGTTACTCTGGTTGCCTAAAATCCGTGACAGCATTAGGCAAAGACCTACAGAGTCTAAATATCATCTTATTTTAAAATACAATTTCTCCTGAGTTAAATATTCATTGAAGGAAAACACATTTTAGAAAATACTAATTAATATGGTATCATTGTTCTGACTAGTCTTAGAGAAAAATAAAAATACGCCATATGACAAAAGGTAAAGCTTACATAAAGGGGTCTTTATCTTAATTTTTGATAGATATCAACAAACAGGAAAGGCCTTCAGTATTTTGTTTGGTGATTTTCAAAGATCTGAAGAAAACGTATTGTTTCTGTATTGAAAATAAATTCAATACCTTTTGCTGATGGACTATTTTCTCCATTTTTAGTTTATTTAATTGTTGAGGATCAACAGCAGTGCCATGACTGCTGACATGTGAAGATGAGAAACAATTATTAATCACATTCGTCCAGTTGAGTTAAATAAAATAATCTCATCCTGAAACTACACTAAGTTAAGCAAAGATTCACAGAATAACGAATAAAAGTGTTAAATAAGCAAAACAGTAGCATTTGGATATTATCTAAATGAGTTATGTCTTTAACGGGATTAACCAAGCAGCAGGTTCAATGCCCTACTACCAATGATCCCATAATATTATCGCGGTCACAACACGCTAAGGCAAGCCATTTTGATATGTACTAGTTTTACTGAATATGTATTCCTGATATCTGAAAAAAACAAAAACGTTTTTTCTTTGTCTAAATTACCATTTCAAACAAATTTACATTCTCCAAATTTAGAATAAACATTCTGAATGTCTAGAAGTTAATTTCAGATCTCCATATTCCTAATGTTATGGATCAGGATTTGCATTACTTTAACTATAAAAATGTTTTGGAAAATTATGCATGAGCTTGAGGAGTGTTTAGCCCTTCTTCGCATGTCAGAAAGAAGCAGGGTTTCTCATGGGGCGGGGCTTATGGCTCATCCTGTGCAGGATCAGGGATAGCTTCTTGAATCCTGTTCTTTTTTTTTTTTATCTTAATTTTCTACCAATTTAAAAATCCATATATTGCAATCATCTTTTATCGGCATGTATATCATTAAAACAATAGTTGTGATGGTGGTTATCTAGAATAGAGAAATTTCATTCCTACTAGAATGAGCATTCATTAAAATAAAAAACAGTTATTAAAATGAATATTGGGCCAAAACATTTTCACTGTAAAAGTATTTAGATAAAAAAAAAAAGGAGAAATATGATGGATAAAACCATAAAATATGCCTTAACCGTCAGACAAACGGGGATTTCTACGAGGGACATGGTTTAAAACAGGAATTTACCTTTATTGACATGTAGAACAATAAAAAAGGTGTAAGGGAAGCCAAAATATGTGCCTCTTTATTTCGATTTTCTTTCCAGATTGAAAGAGTAGGAAGATTTTCAATTAAAGTGATTTCCCTCTTAACAAATCAGCAGCTTTGTCACCCAGGAAAATGCAATGAAATTAGAACACTAACAAAACCAAAACAGCTGCTTAGGACACCTTGCAGTGCATGCCTTTTGAAAAGTAATCATGCACCTTGAACCTTTCCACATTTTGCCAACTTGCAGCCACAAACTGCATCTAATAGACAAACAGAAAGTTGTACAGCTTTTAAACACAATGCAAATGTCTCTCATATGTGTTCAAGAAATCCTTGCCATGTAGTAATCTCACCTCTCACAATTAATTGCACTTATTAAAGAAAATAGATGTGGTTACCTTCTTCAAGTCATTGTAGACACTTTTGTATGCAGTTATTTCATTTTAATCCCTGCATCTCCAGTCAAAGGGTGTATCTCCCCTGTGCTGGGGTGTTTTCAGAGGAAAAGTCTTTAAATAGCTTATGATGGATTTCTAAACTCATTTGCAGACTGCTGACAAAGACTAAGCAGGTTTACTCTGAACCTTTTACCTCTCCCCTTTATGTCTGCATGGTGACTTATATGTCTGGGGCTGAAATTAAGCCCTTAGGTCATGCATAGTGTTTAAAACCAACACCTCCTGCAGGATGGCAGAGCTGACACCACCGATTCACCCATGTCAGGAGGTTTAATTATGCGACACGAGGCGTGAAAGCAGCAGGAATGTTTGTCCATTCATTACACCCCTTTTGTCCCCCCAGTCAACCTGAAAAAACAGGGGTGACTGGAAAGCAGCTGTCAATGCTGACCCACGTGCTTTCTTTCAAACTTTAACTGTTAGGAAAATGCAACAAATAAAACATATCAAACTTATGTTGTGCTTTTTTTTTTATTACCTTCTTTGGTCTGTGCGTTTATAATTTGCAGGTCGCAGTCCCCGGCTCGGAGCTTCTCCCTGCCCATGATCTGCTTCTTCAAGTCAGTCAGCGAGATGTTCGGTCCGTCAAAAACCACCGTGTCGTAGCTCAGTTTGGACGAAAACTTATAATGAATATGAGCCATGTTGAAAACAAACCAAACCTGACTTTTTTTTTGGATTGTTAAGAAGCTCAGCAGCTGGCAGCGCTTCTCATTTGGCAAAAAAAAAAAAACTACACTGGTGGCAGTTAAAGGGGAGGAGAGGGGTTAGCCGCCGTTAGCAGCAGCAGTTTGGTGGTCTGCGCCGCTAAAAAGCTAGGTAGTTAATTCACTCTAACTGCCGGATTTAGAGTAGTTCGAACAGGGTGACATCTCCAGGTTTCAGTCGGAACAGGTGCGGGGACCCAACCCGGACTGCTTTCATTCAGCTTCAATTCTAATTTTAACTTTCGTTTGCACTAAATCGCTTTCAATCCCGAGCGGAGTTCGCTGACTGAAACAACCAGCTGTTTCCACAACCAACGGCTCGTCAGCAGAGCGCAAGCACCATCCCGTGCTGCGTTCACTTACACTCCGTAGAACCTTAGTCAGTAATAATTAAACTGGGAATTTAGAGTAACGCTCAGGTCTACACAAACATTTTTACAAATTTTAAAACTCCAACGAACACAATTTATTTTACTTGAATAAACAAACAAGAAAGAGCATCAAAGGGCTGCATTTTCCTTTTTTCGTTTTTTTTTTTTACTAAACTTTGTAGACTTTTTAGAAGTAGGTTTACCCAATAAATGAATAAATAATGCTTGTTAAAATATTAGCATATACGAACAGAAATAAAGTATTTTTCTGTAATTAACGATATATCACCGAGTGTTAATTGAAAAAAGGAGCATTTAAATTATAGCTTTACTTCAAAACTCACCACATTCTAATATTAGTTTATGCCATTACCCAGCGGACAAGGGAATGTTGTTTTCATTTTTTCCCTGAATGCAGCATCATCCTTCAACGTAGCAGTGCACCTGTTTTCACACTGGAGATAAAAAGGGTCTAGTGATGTACAACCTAAAGAATCCACTAGAGGGAGACAAAGCATGATTTATTCATTCAATCCAACTCGCAGTGTGTCTGACATATAGGATTTCTTGATATTTATGTTGCAGATAAAACATGCTCAGTTATTGATGCCTTAAAAGTCTTGAAAATAACGACAGTGTTGATTATGGTTATCATTTTTTTACATAGATATTATGTTTTTAATGATTAAAATCACAAACAAATACTATTGACTGAATTGCCACAAAAATGCCTACCTTTGAGTTAAGACACTAACTGTATAATTATATAAAGTGTGTCCTCGGCTTGGCACAGCTTAGTTTAGTTGTTGTGCTAAAGGCAAAACATAGAGAAGGTAATTTATGTTTATCCGAGAAAGTTCAGAAAGGAGTAAGAAATGTATGAATCAGAGTTTTCATAACATCACCACAGGTTGGTGGAAGGGCCACCACATAACTGCACAAACAACAGCATGCATTTGGCAACAGTAAGTCGGTTGGCTGGACTAAGATAAATGAAGGGGGAGAAAGGACAGATTTGAGAAGTGTGTCCTCTCACAGCTCTCTTCCTCCTCCTCTGTCTCTCTGCTTTCTCTGTCTTTGGTGCCTCTGCTCAGAGGAGGGATTTGCCCTATCTTCCCTGGCTTAGTGCAGCATCGTGAAAGCAGTGGGTGGATAGAAAGATGCAGAAAGAAGAAGAGGGGGGAGAAGATGAAAGGAAAACAGCTGCTCCCTTTAAACCGATGTTCTTCTTATCATGATATGATAGAGGATATGTTCACTGACTCAGCCATCAAAGAGCAGCTTGGAAACAATTACCCCCTCAGTTTTGGCCTGTTTTCTGAGCATGTGTGAGCGGTTACTCATCTGTAAATCCAGCAAAACCTGTTTAAAGATGTGGTATATCGTTGTATAGAAACCACAATAACCTTTATGTATAAGTTAGGAATGACAAAAATAGGAAGTTTATTTGAGATGTTGAAAAAAAGGTAGTCATCAGTCATGGCCATGAGTTATGATTGCAGAGGAAATGGATTGTGTTCATTACAAGGAAATTTGCAAACAATACATAGGGGAATTTCTGTGATACGCAAGAGGTTATAGATACTATATAAAAACACAAAATAGGTGTTTATGGAATGCAATAATTTTTATTAATTTGTCCTAATTTAGATACAGGAGTTGAATGCACTTTTGCTTTTTAGGCATCGTTCAAAATTAAAAATTTCACAGGTATATTTTATCAAAGATAATACTGCAATTATCATTATTGCCATGGTGCCGAAAGAAGAGCTGACAACCCAGCCAAAATGCATCATTTATGGCGTACGATTAAACTAGGAAAACTTTTTTTTTCAGGAAAATTTATCTAGAAAATTTAAGTTCTATATCAACACATTGTTAAAGCACATTTGATTCAGAGTCAGTGTTCACTCACAAAAAAAATTAAGATTTATGTACACTTATTACATAACAAATTCCTTTTTATTTTCTTTGAAAAAATGTAGCTCAAACCTAAAAAAATAAACCTTAAATGATTCACATTCATTTGTTTAATAAAACAGTTATTTGAAATACATAGTCATCCAGTTTATTTTATTTTAGTATTAATAAAGTTTACTACTCAAAATGAATACTAATGAGTGTTTTAATTTCAAATACATAAAGTTTATTGTTTGAATTGCATGAAGGAAACCTGATTATTATGAAGCCTAGGCAGAAGAATCTAAATTACTTACCCTAATCTGCCTCGTGAGCCAATCCGCTTTGAACCGCACCTCCACGAAGCCCAATCAGCATCCGGAGTTCATCTTAAAAGGTCTTCAAATCCTCAACTCAGCCTAAGCAGAAGCAGTAGTTTCTAATGTCAGATTTTGACTTACAGTAGATCACCTCCATCCCCTTCTCCACCATCTTGGCTTAGCTCCATCTGGATTTTCCATGGTGCTTCTTCAACCTCGTCCCCATCAGAGTGTAATTCCTCCCAAACTCTTACTGAGTTCCCTCATCTCAACCGGTAGTTTTTCCTCTCCACTGTCGCTTCATGCTCCATCTAAGCATCCATCTCTGAACACGCATAATCCCAAGTGGGGTCGCAAGGGATGCTGGTGCCCCTCCATTCCTCTCCGTCAATGGGCAAGAGGTGAGGTACACCCTGGACAGGTCGCCAGTCAATCACAGGGCAACACAGAGACAAACAACCATTCACACCTAAGGAGAATTTTAGAGAATCCAATTAACCTAACAGTCATGTTTTTGGACTGTGGGAGGAAGCCAGAGTACCCAGAGAGAACCCACGTATGCTCAGGGAGAACATGCAAACTCCATACAGAAAAACCCCAGGCTGGGAATCAAACCCAGAACCTTCTTGCTGCAAGGCAGCATTGCTACCCACCGCTCCACGGAGCAGCCCTCAATTTTAAATCATGCTTTTAAATCTAGAAACACTTTAACATAAGTTTTCAGTGTTTGTGCATCATTTATGCTGTGGATCCCATACTGGTTGATCAATGAACCCAAGTGTGGGTCACAACCAAGGCTTTGGGACTCAAAGAATCTATTTTGTTTTGCGATGTAAAGGATTTACTTAATGAGCTTCATGCTCATTCATCATAAATCATTAAATAAATAAGCTACATTAAACTAAATGATATACATCATGTCAGGTTTATTCAATATGTTTGGGTTAAAATGATCTAAGAAAGAAAAGGGAATTTTTAATGTAATTACATAAATAATAGAATTTGGATAAAATGTTTTTGTGAGTGTTTAGTTTCCTTGAATTCAATTCCTTAAATTCTAGTGAGTTTGACCAACTTGAGATTCCTTATGGGACATTTTTCAATTAAGCCTATAATATACAGAGAGGTCAGAGTGATTTGGTTGTGAAAGGAATCTGTCAGGAGAATGAAACACACTTTCACAGAGATCCACATACAATTACATTCATCAAAGGATGTCCTCACAACCTGGATTTGAAGAGCTCTTTTAAGATAGAGTGGAACATATAAGTAAGACAAGATGAGGCATGCTGAAAGACTGAATGCTAAAAATTAGTTTTCATCTCCCTGCAGTAAAATGTACCTTCCATTGGATTCTTCTCCCATTGAGTGAATTGTATATATCACCACATATTTGATAACTGCATGTTTACTAGGAATTAGATCCAGAACACACAAAAAAAGCATTTCAACAGGGTAGATAGAACATTAAATACGGCTTAACAGCTAAACAGTCCAAACTCGTACTATAAAACATTAATAGATAATAGAGATAGAGCTGTATGCTTATATTTCCAACATAAAAGAACAAAAACACATCATTTTCTACCTATTGATCCTAACTTCCATGAAATCTTTTCATCTTTCAGCTTTTTTCCTCTCCATTATACCTCCACCTTCCCCTCCCTCAATCATGTCCTTCTGCATGAGCAACAACCTCAGCTTCAAGGCTTTTCTTTTCACGCTTCAAATAGCCGTAGTGTTACTCCACTGCAAGCAGGGACAGACAGAGAAGATCACACATATACTTCTGAGACCTTAAAGTGCACGTCCCTGAAAGCCCCCCTTATCAAGGAGCTGCACTGAATATTTTCCTGTCATTAAACTTTTCCAACGAGACTGAAGTTGATCTAATGGCTGTTGAATGAATAAATCAGAGGAAGTCCTGAATAAACCCTAGCCATTTGGGCTACATGTGTTGTTTATTCTTGTGCTAATCCTTTAGTTTTTCTACTGTGGCTCAATGGGGATTAAGACTTGCAGTTTTGCTTCAAATATTTATACAGTTATGAGAAAAAAAGTTATCTCAGATAAATATGAGTTTTCTTATGAAAAAAGCTCAGTTTTATTGTATTAAATGTAACACTGTGTAAAAAGAAAATGTATAACCAATGAGTAAAACTGACACACTGCCCTCTAATAGCTAATCATATCTCCTTTGGATAAAATAAGTGCTGCAACTAATGATTATTTTGGTCATCAATTAATCGGACGATTATTTTTTTGATTAATTGATTAATAATCGGATAGCAAAAGGTTCTGTAAAGAAGACTTTTTACAGATTTAAACCAGGTGAAACTAGAACATTTCTACTTCAGGAGTTCTGGATAGAGCATTTTGACGGATGAAAAAGTTTTTTTTTTTATCTTAAATGCAAAATATTTCTATATAGTTTTACAATTTTGGTATAATTACTGCTCTGAGTGGGTTGCTCTGTCAGCTGAAGACATGTTTTACAGCCTCTATACTCCAGTTAATGATTAATCGATGAATAAATTAGTTGACTATTATTTAAATAATTGATTAATCAGGATTAATCCGAGTAATTGTTACAGTCCTAGATAAAATAGTGGCTTCAGTGAGGTGCTTCTTGAGGTCATTTATCCATCTCTGACATCAATCTGAGGAAGGTTTGCCCCACGTCCCTCTTGCAGCAATGGGATGTTCTTGGTATCCTACTTGTTTGGCTCCTTTTGACGACCCAAATGACATAAAGAAAGATGACACAAGGTGGATAAGTGAGGAGAAAGGATGAGAAACTAAGATTAGAATAAGGGCAGCATAGAAACATGAAATAACAAAGAGAAAAAACACTATAGAATTAAAGCTAAATGAAGAAAACTCAAAATACAAAACTATAATCACAGAACTTCGAGGAAAGTTATCCTAAAGTCTCTTGGATCGAGAGATGAGGAGTTTCTTGCATGAAAAGAAGCTTTCAAGTCATTCCTCAGCGTATCAAAAGGATGTAAAATTTCAATCTTTTCATTTCTTAATTC
The DNA here is from genome assembly GCF_000732505.1 of Cyprinodon variegatus. Lineage (NCBI taxonomy): Eukaryota > Metazoa > Chordata > Actinopteri > Cyprinodontiformes > Cyprinodontidae > Cyprinodon > Cyprinodon variegatus. Next base: position 503,199 of record NW_015150884.1, read on the forward strand.
TCATCCAGTTCTTGGTTTATTTGCTGGCATATTTAAGTCTTTGTTAAGTTACAAGGTCCAGTCCTGCTCAGGTTTGAGAGGTTTTTACAGAGGGTTACGTATTTCTCTCTGGTCCATATTGGATTTCAGGATCAGTGGCACAGTCCTGCAGCAGCAAAATGTCCTAAACGATATGATATCATGCTTCTGGGATGCTTTATTGGCTTCATGCTCAGGATGTCTTCAGGTTTGATGTCTAAAATGTTTAATTTTGGCCACACAAAAAAAAAAAGTGGTTGCAAGGTTCCCGTCTTTCTCTACTTTCTCTGATTTTGATTTTTCTCAGAGGGCAGGTGTTTCTACTTTAACACCTCTCCTATCAAAGCTAAACATGTATAGTCTGTCACTGACTATACAGGCACCTACTTTCACATCAACTGTCGAAAAATCTTTCTAAGGGGTCCCATAATGACACTCTATTTTTTCTTTGTTGACTTCTTTCTTCATCATGTAGTCTGCTGAGGGAGTACAATAGCTTGGATCTAACCTCATAAGTTGGCAGCTGTTTTTAATGTCCTTCATTGGTAGGTTATCATCAGTAAAATAGAAGGATTGATTATGTATTTGGTAAAGACCCCTTAACAGATATAAAATGGAAACTAATTGCTCTCCTACATCCACCTGCAACACAGCCAATCAGCTTTGAACCGCACCTCCATGAAAGCCAATCGGCATCCAAAGTTCATCTTAAAAGGCCTCCGATCCGCAACTTGTCTGCTCCTGTGCACAGGCGTTGATGCGCTGTGTGACTTCATTCAGATGACCACTTTTCAACCCACCTGCAGCCCCTCCTCCATCATCGTAGCTAAAACTTGATCAGAGTTTCATTCCTCCCGGACTCTTACTGCATTCCCCGTCTCATTTTAACCGCTCCGGCAGAAGACCGCCATGTTGAGCCTGGTTCTGCCAGAGGTTTCTTCCGAATGGGGAGTTTTTCCTCTCCACCGTTGCTTCATGCTTGCTCATCATGGACAGGTTCTCTCAACCTGTGTTATCCAACTGGACTCCCATCTTCCAGGCCCCTGAGTGAAGCTCTAGTATCAGCTCACACAATCCACTGCATCTCCCCATAAAGCTCAGCAGACCGTCTCGCTAACCAGCAGTCTACAGACTGACCAACTTCATCTCTCAGTGGTGTGTTGGGGCGACAGTGGCGTTGGATGTAGGAGTTTGCCCTGAAAAAGAAGGATTGACGGTTCAAGCCCTGACTCCGCCTTTCAATGTCATTGTGTCCTTGGGCAAGACACTTCACCTGCATTGTTTACTGATGGTGGTCAGAGGGCCCGGTGGCGCCAGTGTACGGCAGCCTCGCTTCTGTCAGTGAGCCCCAGGGCAGCTGTGGCTACAATGTAGCTTGCCACCATCAGTGTGTGAGTGTGTGCGTGAATGGGTGAATGAATGTAGTGTAATGCGCTTTGGTCAAGTCTCTTAACTTGAATAAAGGTGCTATATATAAGTACATGCCATTTACCATCTATCTCCACTGCAACACCAGTTTCAGGCCTGGGGGGGAAGCAGCCCTATTCTTTACTCCTGTTCATGCATGTCTATCAAAATTCAGCGCTTTGTTTCCTGCTGAGGTCTGAACGCCAAAGACAAAGTAATTGTATCAATACATTTCTTCTAATTGTCTTTTCTCTTTGTGTGAGTTTTTCAGATTAAATGCTACAGTCTCCTTTCTGAAGACTTCAGAGAGCTGTTTTAATCTTATCACGGTGTGCATTCTCACCACTACGTGCAGGAACACACCAATCTAAATGCCCAAGATATTCTAATCGTTTGGACCCCATGTAATTTTATCTAGAAAAAAAATTTGGGGTTGTTCTTATTAACTCCTCAAAATAAACAGATGTATAAAACCTTTCATTGCGGGTCACAAAGAATATTTTCAAAGGTATTATCTTGAGTTTTAATCGCTTTGTTATATTAGCAGAATTTCCATTATTTGGAAATAGTCTCTACCACAAATTCCTGGTTTTATTTTTAGACCTAGACTGTCCACCGCAGCACAATGAAATCATCTTTATGTGCATTTCCTGCTGGGAAAGCTCAGTGTCTTTTATAGGCTATTAGCATACTGGGACATTTTCTCCTTTTTTTTTGGGCCAATGGAGCTGAAGAAAGCAATTACTACAGTACCACGCTGCTTGATGAAAGGTTGGAGCTTCAAACCAGAACATTCTGGCAGAGGGGAAAACTGCTAAGAGGATCAGGGGAAGACAGCAGCGAGTGCTGAAACATGGGACATGTCCAGAGTCTATCTGAGTAAAGGAGAGGAGGAAGTGAAGGACGTGACACATAGAGAAACCGCCACATTCAGTGGGTGGAGAGACTAATATAATCTCCATATTAAAAATGAGGCACTCCATCTGTGACGTCAGATTCGGGATTATTCATAAAGGGAATATGCTCTGTGAAAGCCTTCACACTCACACTGCACTCTTTACGTGCCCTTCTTTGTTAGTATTTTCAGAGGACTTATCTCAGGCAAAAACTTTAGCAAATTATGCTACATCTCAGGCTAACCTCGAAACACTTCTTCATTGTACACACATAAAGTTATCACACTTACAGTTTCAAAGTTATTTATGTACCATTTTTATTCCAGTAAGGAATACTAGATATTCCAATGAGAATTCTGCTTATCATTTAACCTTTAAAAAGAAAATGAGCCAGAATAGCTTTAGATTGAAGCATACAGGCCATCTCTGTGATTGGATGCCCTCTGGACTCAGTGCTGGAGGGGGGAAACAAATAATCTGAACTAAATTAACATCTCTGTTGGATAATGTCTCCCACCCCATGCATGAAGCTGTTTCAGAACTGGAGAGCTCCTCCAGTGACAGACTGCTGGACCCTAAATGCACCAGAGAGCGTTATCACAGATCCTTCCTCCAAGCAGCTTTAAGACTTTATAACCATCGCTGTTCCCAACAACCTAAATAAGTTGTTACATTCTGTTGTGTTTAAAAGGAACTATTTTCTGTGTAGTAATACGGCAGTAATTAGTCGCGCACTGCGCGTATTGATACAATGTATAGTTAGGAATGAAGGCTGTATCAGTTGTGAATCTTTTCAAGTAGCCATTAAAAAGTTCCCTAAATGGCACGCTGCTTTCCCCGTCTATTTTGTTGATGAGAACACAACACATTCATTCTGATTTTGCAGAGTTTCATCCTTAGAAAGTTAAATAACATGCTTCTGTCATTTTGCATATCTCTGATGTTGCTGCTGTTTTCAAATTTCCATTACTGTAAAAATGTCCATAGCTGTATATTGGTAATTTATTTTCCAAATGCACAGTTTTATACTGTTAAAACACTTTAAAGTACAGTATTTTATTGTTTATCTTTTAACTCTTCACTATTATGTTATTCTTATACATTTTAAGGTCCACATTTGTGTGACAATTCTTTCTATGATCTTTCTGCTGCTGTAAACACCAGAATTTCCCCATTGTGGGACAATAAAGGGATTTTCTATTCTATTCTATTCTATTCTATTCTATTCTATTCTATTCTATATTGGTGTGCCAGAATGGACCGGTTCAGATTCTTAAAGAAAAATCGTTCTTTGATGCTTTCTACTTTTAAAAATGTAAAATCTGTAGATGTTCAAAGGTGGTAGAGTAATACTCTCAAAAGTCTCCCAGAGGGTTGTTCTATAGACTAAACCAAGGAAATAAGCAGGCCAAATAAAAATGCATGGCACACTTTTCAGGGTTTGCTGTCATAATACTTCAACCACTACCACTGTGATTACTTTAACACTGTTTATCACACTAAACCTCAGTAAAGTGGTTGTGACATCACATAACGTGAAAA
>NW_015150884.1:510116-513317 GCF_000732505.1 Cyprinodon variegatus
CATGTTTTGGGTGTACTATTCCTTTAAACCCAACATTGGTAGATAGAAAACCATACCTTACGCCAGTGGATAGACTACTGATTCATTAACTTCTTGTTAGTACCAACTTCTGTTTGAGACCAACTTCAGGTAGCTGAGGTTGAGTTCTGGGAGTCACAACTAATGGTGGTTTCATTTGACATGCAATTGATTGTAAAAATGGCGGTACTCTTGAAGGTCTGACTTGTTGGTTTTTAGCTTACCTACAGTATTAGCCATCTGATTAGGCCTATAACACATATAGTAACATTTTGCATTAAGATATCAGCATCTTACTTTTTCGTTTAAATGCAGGAAATCCATTGTAATGCTTGACTAAACCACAACTTTCCACAAACACTAAAATATTCCTAAATTGAAAAATCTTCATAGATCGAAAAGCTTCGGGGCAAATTGAATGCTGCATACCTTCTTTGCATCGATTAAAATCATTTTATGCCAAATCGGCTTAAAAGTAAAGCTCGTTACATACTCCAGGAGAGGCAGGAAGTTTTTTCTGGCTCTTACAACCATAGGAACCACAATACTGGGCAGAACCTCCGTGTTTCAGTTGAGGAAATCTGTTTAGCGATCTGTTATGTGATTTAAAAATACTTTATCTCCAAACAAAATTATAGGTATTATAACGGATACATTTGAGTATTGGCCGGCAGAGGCAATGGGATGAGTATGAATATTTGGATGATACATCTCCAAAGTAATATAAATATTTTAGCTTTACGGCTCCTCATCAGTCAGAAAAATGCCTCCTCTGTACAACGGAGTTTCTTTGAGTTCAGCAGCCGAGATTATCGCAAAAGTGTTGCAATAGCTATTGTCATGGAAAATATAGATAAATCTGTGAAGTTTTAGGCCTATTTGCAGCTGTAAACATACTTATAAAACATAATACATTCTCATTCTCTCCTGACCAAGAGAAGGATATTTTCTTTCTAGCTTTTCGCTGTATTTGAGCATGGCTACATAAAGCCAGGAAGCATATGAGCGCCTAGCTATGATAATTCTTTTTCAACCGCATTGAAATTTTATATCCCTAGCTTGGCAAGCTTGGATATCTAGCTGAGGTAGTACTAAGAAGGTTTTCGAGGCAGTTACACCATTTTACCTGCAACCACTAAAATGGGCTATATGAAACCATATCCTGTAATACCATGTGAGAGAAACCCTCAAAGCCATTTTGGGATAATCTGGTTAAAATAAGCAGGAAGAAAACATGATGGTGTTTAAAACAATACATACTGTAATTTAAATGGTTTGTTGATTGTCAAAATGAAAATATAGGTTCCTCATAAGTATAACACTGGAAGCCGAGAGCGGTCATGTCCCTGCAATATGTTTTTACAGTGGTTTTCTCAAGAAAACACTGTTACGCCTGTAACAGGTATAAGATGCAATCCCCAAAAGTAGTCCAGATTAAAGATTATAATTAAAAAACTGTCAGATTTGATTCTGCTGTATTCAATGCAATCCAATCATCCACTTGAATGACAAGAAAAAGAAACTAACAACTGATTAGTTGCACACACACAGTACCGTAACCGCACAACTATGGGCAACACAGGCATGGATGGACTGGGAATCCAGGGCCGTTGGCCAGCCTCATTCATTGCTCATACAGGTTAATCAACTCAAGAAATCAATAGCTGTTTTCTCGTGATAACAAGATAATTATCCTGTTATCTTGAGAAAAAAATTAATGGTCTAACCATGATAACGAGATAGTTATGTCATTATCTCTTGAAGGCAAAGGGAAAAATAAGTAAAGTACGACAGCTCTCGGCTTCCTGTAGTATAACAGCTATGATCTAAGTCAAATAAAAATCTTATAGTCTGGAGTAAAGTTGTAATATTTTGTGTGTTTAGTTAATAGTATTTAGGACATCAATATACAGAACTGGACAAATTTCAATCTAGACAAACTATCACATTGTTCTAAAGGATGCCCCGATTCAGGCAGAAAATTACCCAAAAAGGTAATTAAGTCTGCCGACTGAGTTCTTCTTTGTTAAAATGTTTTGTCTCCCCCTAAAGCAACTTCTTCACTCCATAGAGTTAAGCTTGTGACTTACTCCAAGAGAAAGCAAGACATTTTTTCTCACTCTCAGAGCTGCAAGAATAAAATTATGTCATTTTGTGATCGTGGGAGGTTGAGCTGTTGTCCTCAATACAACCAAAGGGCAGAAATCTTGCAGCGTGTCCAGCAATGATTGTGCATTTGGTCAGAAGACCTTAAAAAGGAAAAGCTGAGATGATTTTCCTTCTCGCCTTTAGGTCCGAAATCCCTTTCTTATTTCAGCTGCAGAAATCCTTACAGTGGATTGATATGTGATGGATAGTTTGAGGATTGACTGGCAGAGGCAGTGAGAAAATAAGAAAATTTGTATGATACAATCTTTAATCTATAATATTTATAATTTTGGGGCCAAAGGAAGGTCATCAAAAGTTAGGACACAGCTTAAGTTAAAACAGCTAGAAAACATCAGTCCAGCAGATCAACTGGTCGGTGGTGGAAATTAATTGAACCAGTTGCTGGCATACAAACGAGGACCAGCGGCCTAACCACCAATTGCCAATGCTCTGATGTAAGAGAAGGACAGATGGATCCTAAATCGGATGATTTTTCTTCTCTACACCTGTAAATCCTCAGATGGACGAATTCTCTTGAAAGAAGACAAAACATTCCATCAAATAAGAACCCAACCCGAATAATTACTATTTCACCTCAAAAGTTTTTTTCTTTCTTAACATGCTTTGTATGAAAATTACTTAAAGTCATTTATTTCATATGAAGTAGCATCTTCCTACCTCCTAAAAGGATTTTATCCACGATGCAACCTCAAAATAAGTGATGCACACCTGAACTCACCAGGTTGGATTCAACATCCCACTGCCTCAGTATTTAGTATTCCATGGCAGTGTAAGTTATACTTGGTTACCTATAATACTGTCTGAAAAGAGACAACTAATCCTTTTGTAAGCTCTTTAGGTTGAAGCACTGTACATAGCTACAGGATAAGTATCTTCTTAACTAATGGGCTAAAAGTTGATGCAAAAACAGACCCTTTTCAAGCACCAAGGGCAGAACGAATCCTGAAATACTGTATAGGCTTTTTAGATAGATATGCCATTTAGGGATGTTTGGGGAATCTTGGTATATATATA
>NW_015150884.1:513429-530209 GCF_000732505.1 Cyprinodon variegatus
ATATATATATATATATATATATATATATATATATTGTTATACCAAGGTCTGACAATTTAAGACCAGAGTCATCTATCCACCAGTTCAGCACCATATGTTGCTTATCCAAGATTATCTTATGCAGGTATCACATCTGATAGGGAAACCCAGAACACTATCTTCACCAAAGATGTCCTTATGAAACTAGTTCCAACAGGTTCCAGAGCCAGAATGGTCCTTACATTAAGTTGTTAGACTGCCACGATCCCAGATACTCCAACCATCTCAGCCGACTCCTATAACTTCCAGGATCAGCTGCACTACTTTGAGCTCCCATCAATAAATGGACTTTCAATGTAATTTCTAAGGTTCAGTCCAACCCAACAGCTGCTTGTGAAAAGGATTTTGGCTGTGTTGATTAATATGTAGTGGCAATAGCTGAGGTCCCTGTCACACCATGATGATTTAGACGGTGTATGCCGTACATAAAAAAAAAATCCGTCCAGAACGCCGGCATGCGTTGGATAAGTTATGGGTACTTTTTGTATAAGTTATGAACACGCTAAAGTATACTGAAACACGCTGGCACACGTCGACATATGGCAAGTATGTCGAGAAATTTTGAGCATGCCCATAATTGAGAAAAAAAAAAAGAAAGTTCAGTGTATTGCAGCATTTTGGAAGATTCTGGGACGTCAGGCATACGCTGGTTACATCGTCAAGGTGTGACAGGTGACTCAGTTTTACACTCATAGATCCCCCATTTTTCTATAGGAAAAAAAACACAGTCATGTCTGAGCAGATTACTACAAGAAAATCCCTACAAATCCCCATCTGAAGGATAAAAAAAACGCACCAAGAAACAAAATTGGTCCATCAGAGCCATCTAAAGTCAACAGTCTAATTAGCTTGTATGGCTGAGACTGCCTAGGAATGATAGGGACATTCAGCTCTCAACCTGCTTCCAGCCTAGCCATAATTATGTCATGGGAATGCAGAGAAAGGTTATCCTGGAAGCCCCGTAGCTGAAGTCGGAGCTCTTTGAAGGCAGGATAGGCAGGCACTAGGTGCATGGGTGAGGAGAGGCTAAGTCGAACACACGAACACACACATAAATATCACCACACACACATATACACAACCATGCAGGCACATAGATCCACCTGTAAGCCCTCCTCACACTGTAACCCTACTCATGTCGATGTTTGTTAGTATGTGCTGGTAGTGAGTGTTAATTGTAGAGATCGTACTGTGTAGCGAGTCTGTTTGCTTAAGAACTACTCCGTTGAATTCACATTTCAGTTCAACTGGTTGTCCATGTATGATTAGCTGGCTCAGTTTACTCAAAGCTCCACCTGTTGGGTCGTGGCAACAGCGACTCCTCAGAAACAGTTTGTTGTTTTTCTTTCAAAAAACACTTAACATGACACAGTGATTTTTTTTTCTTCCACAGAGATGTACGCACTGTTTTCCTGCACCTCACTGGGCCAAGCAGGAAACTGTGAGTGGGTGCCGTCTCATTGCATGTGTCTGTTTGTCTCAGCATGGAGGAATGTGTGTGTGTATGCAAATGTGACCATACAACTGTTATGATTTTGTGTGGTCTTGTTTTCTGTACTCATGAGGACAAATACATCAAAACAGGGAGCCAAGTTAGAACCCTTCAAATGGAACATTGCAAATTGTGTGCATGAATAAGCTTTTTAATGCTATATTTCTTTATTTAACTAAAAAGTATTTAATTAAGTAGAGGATTAAATTGCTTTTAATATTTGAACCGCAGCTTCACTCTGATGCATTTTTGGGTTGCATCAAAAAAAGGTGCAGGAGCACACCTTTTCTTTTGCTTTTTAAAAAAAAAAAAGGTTTCAATAAGCTAGTCTTTCATTTTTAGTCCCTGCCACTTTAAACAACCTGTTTTGTAATGTATATGTTGTCCTCAAAAGTATAGGAACTTGCAGATACAGGACTGTAAAGTGCGTGTTTGTGTTTTGCTGTCTGCTGGAATTGCAGTGCTGCAGGTCTTGCTGGGTAACATATAGTCTCTGGCACCAGTGAGGTGAGGTTAATGTCCACAAGCAAGTCCGCTGGTCCCTGCTCGTCCCTCCCGTCAGAGAGACATTCGATGTGATTGATACAACAAAACCTCACAGCCACGACAAAGTAGAAAAGGAAACTAGAATAATATATTAGAAAGACTACGACTCCTGCTTCCCAACTCTGCTCCATATCATCAATCCCCGTTCCCCAAAAATGAATATATTCATTATAAGTATATAATGTGACAGAGTTTGTCCTCCTCTGCACAGTGGCACCTTTAGAATAATTCTTTACTAATAATACAATTACTTGTTGATATCAGAGCGTCAAAGCTGAATGGCGAGTCTCAAAAAGCCCCCTGTGCTCTGTTGGGGGTAAACATCCACACAGCTTAGGCCTCAGGTGAAGCAAATGAGCGTCCCGTTCAGTAACAGAGATCAGGGGGCCTTTGGAGGCCCGATTTAAGATACAGCAATTATAAGCACTGGAAGCAAATGAATATGGCATGCATGGGTTTGTATGGTCGATGCTCAAATGGCTAATGAATGGCAGTACTAAACACGGCGCCTAACAGACCCTAAGGATCTAAGGGGCCCCTTATTATGCTGAGCTACATAGCTACGACTGCTTAGTCTGTAAATCCTACACAGAAAAGAGTATATACAGCAGTGATTCTATGATCTAAAGGTAACCCAGACAGCATGACACAGGAGACATTTGACTAATATTTGGCACTGGTTCTGAGCAGCTAGTTCGCTAGTATGCTGACTCTTAACTCCAATATGTTATTGTTATCCTATCTTTAAGGCAGTATTACTCACTTCTAGCTACAGGAAAACAAGCCAGGTAGAAGAGCAAGGTCTTCCACCTCTGATTTGCTCAAAGCATGTAATATTACTACTAAGCTATTCAGCTGGTTAAAAACAGTTGTTTCTGTGCAAACTTCTTCTGCTTTTTCCACGCTCCCTCCAAGATTACACCCTTAAAAGCGACATTGCTGCAGTGCTGAGCATAAAAAGCCCTTGTGTGCTCCTGTTCTTTAAAAATTAAAAGCCCTTGCTTGGAGAAAAGCCTTTCCCCTCCCCTCCACCTCATCTCACAGCGGCGAGTGGAGAGAGGCTCGAGCAGGTGCCCGTCTGTCCCTTTATGTTTCCTTTATGGCGTGAAAGACAGGAGGATAAACAGCAGCTTTGTAAATTAAAGAGTTTGACTGCGATAAGAACATCTTTTATTGTCAGGGTGAAGGCTGTCACAGCAGGGTGCGGAGGTGTCGGCTCAGGGTGGATTCGTTTAGTTCATACAAAAACAGTGCAATGATGGCTTTGGGAGGCAAAAATACATCTATGTATGTATCTATATAGATATCTATATAGATACATTTATATATATATATATAGTTCTCAATCAGAGTTCCTTAAAACAGAAGGAAAGAAAAAGTGCTGTGAATTTCTAGTAGTAAATACAAGTATTTTTCTCCTAAGTGATTTTGTTTAATCACACTTTTAATGTTTAAATTTTGAACAAGATTTATTTTATAGACAAAGATAACCTGAGTAAACACTGAAAGGTGTTGACAAATCATCCTGTCCCAATGTAAAATTTAATAGCCACCTATACCTCATAGCTGCTTGTGCCACCCTTGGTCCCAAAAAGAGATTTTAACAGCTGACAAAGAGTATTGGAGATGTTAGACCTGTTTTCTTTTCCAGAACTGGTGTAACTCAGAGACATTGGAGGATTTGAAGAAATAAACATTCTGTTTAAGATCATCCTACAACATTTCGAGGTGTCTTTAAGTCTGAACTTTGACTAGGTCATTTAAGTATTAGGACCAGGGTGTGCTGAAAGGGTAACAAAACCCCAAAACAAACAAAAAATCAAATGAAAAAAAAACAGCCCCGCATCATCATACTACCACTGCCATGTTTGGATGCTATTATAACTAAAATTACACCATGTGTAATAGGATAAATACCTTCAAGTTTTGTATTTACTCAGGTTATCCTTGTCTGATATAAAGCTAGAAAACAAATCCCCCAGAAATCTTTAAAAGGGGTCATATTTATTCTCAGAGCTGAATCTGAATCTGCACAAATCTTTTACTCTTCCCAGATTCTTTCAACTTTGATTTATGGCTTCTTTTTATTCTCACACTTTCTATTAGGACAAAAGGTATGGAAAAATCAGCAAATACTAAAAGTTTAAGTGGCAATAAAGTCTCATTCCTTTTTAAATACTAGGTTAAGTCTCACTGCTACAGACACATTTTTCTGTCGATCAGCCCACATTACCAATCCATGCACAGCTGCTCTTTTATATCTCCTGGATGAAATCAGGCGTCTGCTTTCATATTTTATATGATCAAATTGTCCAATTTGGTAAGAGCTATTTAGGAATCCTGCCAGAGGTTCCCAGGAGTGATTTAAAAAGTAGTTTCCAAAAAAAAATAGTATGTAAGATGCCGAGAGTGATTTAGAAATAATTGAAATCCTTTTACTAATGTTTTTACTGTTTACACATGAGGCCACGGTTTGAAATGAATGCAGCATGTTTTGGTATGTTATCATGGATTTCGTTTGGTTCCATCTTTCTACCTGTCTTTACACCATCAGCCACTTGGAAACCCGTGGGACAGATGTTATAAATCATAAAATAAATCAATCTTTTAACTGCAGTAGCATAACCTTACGTTGAAAAATGGAGAAAAAAATCCAACCTTTGTTCTGAGCACATTTATTTAGTGGGAACAAAAATGTTTAGGATTAATTTTTCTAACAGAAGGTATGTTTTACTGTAAGATGGCCAGATATTTTATTGAACATGTCCTAGTGTTTCTACACTGCAAAAAAGTACAATCCAAGAGAGTCATTTTTGCTTAAAATGAGTGCATTTTTTTTTTCTTGAATTGAGCTTCCACTTTGCCAATGAAATAAGACAATTTACGTTTAAAATAAGAAAAAAACTATTGCAGTCTCGTATTTCAAGTGAATATTCTCTAATTATCTTATTTTAAGGGAAAAATGCTCATTCCATTGGCAGATCATCTGATTTTCTTAGTAAAATTAAGGGTAAATACACTATTTTAAAGAAATTTTCACTCATTTTGAGAACATTTTTGCAGTGTATAAGTTCATAGAAATAAATAAGCTAACATGTTAAGCAGGTTTTTTGAGAGAAAAGGGGCCCCATAGCATCACTGGTCTTCCAATATCTGTAAAATTCGCCATGAGGTGCTTTTTCCTCCTCATCCCTGGCATAAACTTTAGGGTCCTAATTTAGCCCAGAGTTTAGTAGTTTAAATAAAAAAAATAAAAAAAACAGACAATTGTGTTATATCATCACTACACAAAAAAGTTCCGGAGAAGTTCTTAGGAACTCTGATCAACTTAAAAAAATTACTAGTTAAATACCAATAACTGAGCCATTAGGATCATTTCCCAATAAGTAAATATATTCAAAATAAAAGTTGGCTTTTTATAAAACTTGCAAAATGGGATTATGCTGCTGCAAATTCAAATAGTTACATTTAAAAGCCTTTTAAATAATGCCAAGCACTTTACCGATAAGAACCCCCCCTTTGGAGGGACTCCTCCTTCAACTAATGGAGCATTTAGTCTCTTTAGCAGTTTAAGTTTGGACAGTTGTCCGAGCAATCAGAAACAACTTCACATTAAATTAGTCTGAAATATGTTTATCAAGAGGTAGCGGGCAGACACAAAAAGTCCATTTCTTGTTATTTAAGTGCTTTTTTTGGCACTGCCTTAATGTATATTTCACAGCTCAGCGGTCTCCCTTATACCTGACTCCTTCCCTCACTTTACCTTGAAATAATAACACCCAAAACCCCTAACTACTCTACAAGGAAGACAGAAGCTAAATCTACTGTTTTTAAGTACAGGGAAGGTAGGGTGAGGGGATGTGCAAAGAGGGTGTCAGTGAGGTGAAGTATGGAGCTACAGGGAAAAACATGGAAGGCGAAAAGGTGATTTGTGAAGGCAAACGGACAGATGTCTGGTCGTCTTGAAGTTTTAGGTAAAAAATAAATCAAGAAGTGGCAGAAAAACACAGTTGAGAGGAAGCACCAATGGATTGAGCATTAGCTTTTCTACTCGCCCTCCAACAGCTGATCTGCAGCCAGCATTGAATAATCTGGTTTGGAATCAGCCCAATTCAGTTTCAGTTCCCTTTGAGGTCAGTTGATACGAAACCAGTAAAGAAATGTAGAAATAAACAATAATGCCACATATTCCCTTTTGTTTTCTGAAAGCAGCCAAAATAACATTGAATTTAGCCTCATGATAAGTTGAACTTTCTCCCCTTAATTACCCTATTTGGAAAGTGACTGGTTCCCTTCATTAATACACCCCCATTTCTACCCAAAAGCACAAGAGGAGAGAGGTCTAAAGACAACATATTACATTTTCTCTTCTTTTTGGTCTCCTCCTATATTTCACATTGGTTGCGTTTTCTCAGGAGAAGTTGCACCAAACCAGTAACCTCAACGTCAGTCTGTTGTTCACCTTAAAAATGTGTCAGTTAATGACATGAAAATTATGAACCCAGATTACAGTTGCTGTCATTTATAAGCGGTTATGGATGTCAGGTATACGTGGAGTTGAAAACAACTTCTCCCTCCAAACCCATTCGATACACCTGGAGAACCTCTCGGAGGGCAAAGGATTCACAGTTCAAAGGCTAAAAGTTCACAGTCAAAATTAACCAACCCCTTCATGACCCCATATCCCTTCCTATTCCCTTTGTTTGCTTGGATATCCAGTATGTTTCTCCTCTCCTCCTCCCTCTATTAGATTCTCTGATGGGATGATATCTTCGGCCAGGTTCCCTCAGACTGGCGTGGTCCTGCGGTTGGGGTCCTTGTTGTAGTCTTTAGTTAGCGTGCTGCTCTGGAGGAACTCCCTCTCTGAGTTGAGCAGCCCACCCATGCCGCCACCTGGTTTGCTGCCTGCATTACCCACTTCTCTTGGGTTCAGCGTGTACATGGGCATCTCTGAGGCAGCCGGCCCAGTGTAGCCACCCTTCCCCAGCGGTGATGTGTCTCGGCTGGGAGCCTCGGAGGAACGCATGCTTGAGCGGCGCCGGAATCGGTAACGGTAGGAAGGAATGCGGCTGAATGCGGACTTCTTTATGAGCTCAGTGCGGGACTTGGCGCGCAGCTTACGGTGCTTCTCGATAAACATGTGCACCGCTAACACGCCTACCATTTCAGCCATGATGAAGGACAAGGCGCCGAAGTAGAAGGACCAGCCATACGAGTAGGACTTCTTGCTGTCGCTTTGACCGGGGTCTCCAGAATTGGCTGAGATGTAAACAATAATTCCAATGATGTTACTGAGTCCTGGAAGAAACACATGGAAAAAATATATTATAGGAGGATGAGTCAAATGTGAGACGGACAACCCCCTTCTATTCTCTAGTGCATATGCACGCTTCAAAGCCACTTTTGAACAATAATAACATGTACCAAGAGTTGGATTAATATGAATCCTTTTATTCCTTAAAAAATTTGCCATTGGAAAAAGAAAATCGAATCCGGTTTTTATTTGCTGTCTGACATTACATCATTTTCACATTACTCCAGTTCCACTTTTGATTGGTTGATCTTGTTACCTCTCCTTTCTCCTGAACCAGAAACTCCCTGTGAGAGGAGCTGTGTTCACATTATGAGTGAGTGTTCATAACCTTTGGTATTCAGCTTCACAGAGTATTTCTTTGTTTGGATAGCAGTTCGCATTTGTACATTTATGTGAAAAGCATAATATCCTTCTGCCCTCTGAACTTGAGCTCAGCTTCACCTAAAAACTACCATTTTGGCAATTTCCTTTAATATAAAACCTGGGTCAGATGATCTTTCATTTGCACAGAGAGATAAGGAGGAGTGGTAAAGAACTGAATCAGAAGTTAGGTTAAAAAAAACTTAAAGTTTTGATTATCTTCAGACCTCTATTGTCCAGCCTCTTACTATTGGACCAAACTGGTTATAGGTTGACACTAGTTTTCCGGAGCTAGAGCTCACACTGGTGGAAACAAAAATAATCTAAGCTAACCAAAAGACCAGTGAAGCTCTGAACTGGTTTAGTGGAAAAACAAAAGAGGGATCCTTGGAGAAAAATCACTGTTGGAGAAGAATCTGGCCAATAGAGACAGCCTTCAAAGTTGAACAGAGTGGTGGAGGTTCTGGTCCTGAAAGGTGATGGATTAGGAATTGGTGATGAATAAGTTTTTCATTCCTTTTCCCTCCCAGATTAAAGCAGGTGATAGATTTCAAAACCAGGTAATAAAATCCTTGTTGTAAAGGCTCCTGAGCTATAGGGATGACAAATGTTAGATCTTTTATCAATGAAATACGACTATTTTTTTTCCAGAAAACATCTTTCCTAATTTCTTTAGTAGGAGAGTGGAATAAGTGTTAATCTAGAATAATGGTATATCTGTTTGTATTTCATTTGCTTATCTCATTATTTGTGCATGGATATCTGGTTTATTAATACTTATTTACTTATATCTTAATTCTTTTAAAGGGACATTGTGTAAAAATTTATTTTTTCTAATGCTTGAAATCAATGACTTCAATGTTTTTAAACGCCTTCATATTAGTGAATTATTACCTCCAACAATAATCAAATACGATTTCATAAGTGAAAACATTTCTATTAGTTTAAACAGCTTCTCCAGCATTTTTGTTATTTTCATTATACTGTCAGAAGTACAGAGCAACAAAATGAACTCTCTGCATGTAACCCATCCGGAGCAGTGGCCATTGCGTGGCGCCCGGTGAGCAATGTGGGGTTAATGGTCTCGTGGCAGTCCATCAAGATTTCATGCGCAATGCCCTTACAACTACAGTAGGCCACAATCCCCAAAGCAGGCATTAGCATTAAGGGCCTTCTTTAAAGGGCTGGTTATACTGCCGCAGCAGTGTGTCGCAGTGAGTTTGTTGCAGATATTTTTGATTTATGCCCAATATAGAAACGTGGTCTGCGCTATGTTATTCCACGCCACAACGCAAGAGCGGCAATCACAAACTAGCTGTGGGTCTAGATACGGCCGCGGCGATGAGGGAGTGGGAGCAAGGTTGTGCGACAATGGATGGACATGAGGGCTTAAAAGAGGGGGGATCCATGTGGATCCATCCAAGGTTCCCAGCATTCTCGCACACCTCGCTCTTCTAGCAGGTCTAACTTTTTGCAATCGGGGTCATAGAAACAAAACAAGCAGGTCAGGAAATAGGCCTCCTGTCTGCGGCACTGTCTGCGGTCATCTACAATTTTGGAGAGGTGCAGCAGAATGTCTGCGTCACCCGTTTGTGAAGCGCCATGACAGTCTGTCATCTTGAAAGTACAAATGCAAGCGAGGGATAGAATAGTACTATTGCGCAGACCTTTCCCCTAGTTCAGTGTGATTGAGGAGTGGCGGTGGAGATCATTTGGAGACGCTAAGCCAACCCCACAACTGAAATTTGTAGCACAAAGCAGGACGATGAATTTGCAGCAACAGCATAAGAAACGGTTTCACCATCCACAAGAAAGACAGAAAGAGAAATAAAAAAACATAAAAACCGTGACATATATATTTAAAAAAAAGAGGATAAACATAAAACAGACCTTCTTCAGGTGGAAGGAACTACCGTAATGAAAAAGATTTTAAAAGGGACGCTGAAGTCACAGTGTTTCTCTTTAGCTAGTAAGTGAACTGTACTGCCTAAATTAGCGAAAAGCTAACTTTTCCCATTCGCTTTAATTAGATTTCATAACAGTAGATCCTGTAAATACACCAACATTGTATAGTATTGATGTAGCTTTAGTAGCTCAAAGTCACGGTGAACGTTGGCTCTCTGTCACAGTAAATGCCAGCTTGTAGAGACCACTCTACCACACATGGCGGCGAGCGTTGCCACAATGTGTGTTTGAGGGTTCAGTGTTCATTTGGAAAAATACCCCCATTTTACTGCTAGATGACAGTAATTCTTACACAATATCCCTTTAATGTCTAGATCTTTTTATTCTAAATAATCATGAGAAATATACAGAAGGTTCGGGAGGGTTTATTTTTTTTTAAATCAAAAAATTGAAGCCATCGATGTTCAAAAATTCCTTAGTTGGTCTGATTTTGAGCTTTCACTGTAATCAAAATATTATGTCATGCTAAAAATGAAGTTATATTTAAAAAACCATTACCTTTATTGTAGTATGTCGTTGCCCATTCATCTTTATAAATCAACTGTAAGGCACTGGAATAGATAAAGGTTTCCTGGAACATTAACTCGTACATTTTTGACTGGATTCTGAATATGACTTAGATCTGGATATGAAAGAAATTATCTTTTTTATATACCATTCTATTGAAGCTACTGCCAAATGTTTACTGATATTGTCCTGCGGGAAGGTGAACTTGTTCAAAATTGCTCTGTCTTCTTTTCAACAAGTTTCCCTGTTGCTATTAATGCAAAGCATCCGCAAAGCATGGTGCTGCCACTATCATTTTCATTGTGGATGACAATGAAAGTTCCACTCCACCAAAAATAGTATTTTGAGCATCTACACAGACATTCCTCCACATTTCTGCTACGTTCACTGTAATGCTTAAGGAAAACAACAGGATTTCTTCCTCAACAGATACTTCATCACCTGAACTCTCTGCATTATGTCAGGTTTACAACAGATTTCTGCTGTGTTCCCTTGATTAGAGCTATACTTATCTGACTTGTCAGTTTAGGTCCATGCTAAATGTCTCCATGCTAGTATCTGCAGTTGTGTCAAAGGTTTTCATCTTTGATAACATCATGCAACGATCAGATTAGTCCAAAACTATCTGATATTGAAAGCATATAAAAAATTATTTAACAATTTTAAAATCCTAAAATCTACTCAATGCGTCACTCAAAGGATTAGTTTTCTGGATTTCTGAACACATAAACAAAAAAAAAAATCGGTTTTAAATCAAAATAAAAACACATTTGTTTAGAACTACCTGTGACTGTTTAAGTTAAACATGTGCTTTCCCTACTTGCTTTTTTTTCCTTCTATTTTATTGTTTAGTTAATGTAAAGCATTTTAAAGTGTCTTTGTACTGAAAACAAATAAACTTGCGTTGCCTTTTTTTTATATGAAAGAATCTTTTTGCATGTCATGTACTTTTTTATATACGTTGGATTCTGGTTGGCAGAAATTATCTTAGAGGATCTTTCATAATTTTTCCCGTAATAACATCCTAATTATCTCAGTTTTTCCTTTCTTGCTTAACCTGCAGATGTAAATTAGCTAAGAAGCAAAAACTCTGGTGCAGTTCATTCTTAACTCTCAGACTTTAATGTTTTTATGTACATGGCTTATTTATTAAACCAAATAATAAATTAAAAATAGGAAATTGTGAAATGACCTGTTAAAAGGGTAACATAAAGGATAACAAGCATAAATTAAATCACTGTTAAACATTGAGGTAGAGCTGCTTTAAGTGTTCTTTAACGAGGCTTTTCTGCTTTTTTCCCTTTACATCGAGGCACAGATGACAGGTAATTACCACACACTCCTGCTCTGAAAAGGGAGAGAGGACTCTGACTTTCACAAACAGAGGTAGATGCACGGTGATGACTAACCTGCAGATACGAAGAAGATTCCTGCACTGAGGATGACATTGTGTCGGCTCCGGTAAAACTCACTGGCAGCCACACAGAGCCCCCCCAGAAACAACAGACCAACACTCATGATGGGGAAGATACTGGAGGCTCTGACGGCACCTGCATGCACACAGGAAACAAGAAGATTTGACTCACACATATTTCACTTTATATTATTTACTTTGATGTTTTATGAGGATTTCACATCAGAAATAAGACTAAAGTTAATATGTTGGGGTTTAACATCTGTATTGTACACACATTACATTATATCTAAGCTACAGAATTTCTCATCACTATTTTTGTCTCAGGTGGCTATTATGTAATGGTTTTGAAGGCGTCTCTGTATGGTAACTTTTACCTCCTTTTTTGACTATCCTGTGTTTTCCCCTCACATGAATTTTTTAAATTTCAGACATAAGAATCTATATGTGCAATCTTTAAACCTCTGTTCCATTTTTTACCTCTAAAGATCTAATATACCACCCATGATAGCTGTAAGTGGTGCAGTTTCAACTGAAACTGCACCACTTACAGCATGCACTCAACACACACATGTTGCTGTATGTGGAATGCACGCCTGACTGAACCTGAATCCAGAACATGTTGAAGCATTCAGGGGCCTCACAACTAGAGAGAAAGATAGAGGGAGAGATGGATGGGGAAGGAAAAGATGGCCAAAAACTAAGACAGATGGAGAGTCACACTGACATATGCACACTGAAATAATGAACAACAGAGAAGATGAATGTGAAAGAGAGGCTGCAGCAGGGGTGAAAATAGCGGCCCATATGTGCACTCAATGCGATCAAACAGTGAAGGCTGCCTGCAGTTATGTAGGAATCAACTGTGTGGTTTATTTTATACATGCATATAATTTTACTGCATCTCATTTCTAATTATAAAAAAATGCCTTTTAAGCGTATTGCTTTTAAGTCAGTATAATGTTTTTATGATTATTTTAAACATTACTACTAAATAATCAACCCAAAAAAACAGCAAACAAGCCCCGCCCATTTGGCCCACAACCCTAGGCTGTACAAAATGCTGGTCACTAGGTCCCTGCTTCTTATTGGCTAATACAATCTGATTCCTGATTGCTAATTGGCTGCCTAAGGGGGTTGTTGCTCTTTGCTCAGTGGAGCATCAAAAACAAGACTCTAACTGAATCCTTTTTTTTCTCTTTTCTTTTGATGCTTTTTGCTATTTCATACTGCCAGAAAATCTGTAAAACACACCGCATGCTTACACATTATTACATAGACCCTGGAAGTCATCTTTAAAGGCTGGAACTCTACTCTACTAAAAGTTATACATCTAATAAAAAAAGAAATAGAGATGGAGAATCTCCAAATAGGCTAGATTGGGAAAAAGATTGAGCAGGGGCTAAGTTTGACTGTCTCCTCTGTTAAATGTGCATCATTTTACAAATATAAATGTAAAAGTCAAGCAATACATTCTTTTCCTTAGGCTGTCTATAATGTTGTAATATACAGAAATGGAAGAAAAGAAAAACAAGAGCAGCAGCTGAGTTTTTAGACTAAGGTTATAAAAAAATTGAAAAGATACAAACAGGCAGCACAATCTTTTTAAAATCAGCTCTAAAAACTGCATTCGTGGGGTGCAGATGTCCTAAAACACCTTTCTGCTTCAACAAAACTGTATCAAATAACTAGATTTACTGAGCAATGCCGTTTGATTCTGGTACTGTTTATCTTGATGCCATCAAGGAGTTACAGAAAAGGTTTAGGTCCAGGGATAAGAAGGTGGGATTTAGGTCATATGTTGAAAAAAAAATACCATTCTGCTAGAACGTCCAAAGCTTTGCTTACTTTTAGAGGGTTTTTTTTAAAGTCCCCATAGATAATAGGGGTCATGATGCCATATCGTCCTTAAAAGGTTCATTGGACCCTCAGAAGACAAACAGGTGCAGCAGATCACAGATGCAGAGTTTGTCCTAAACTGTTTTGGTGTTAGATTTTTTTAATCAATCAACTTTATTAAAATAGCCCCTAAGAAGACACAAGGCGACCTAAGTGCTGTGCATAAAATCAACATGAAAGAAAACAGAATGAAGGAAAGCAAACAAAAAAAAAAACAAGTACAAACTGAATAAAGTAAAAATATGACAGGTAGAATAAACGGGTTTAAGCCTGCCCTTAAAACCCATAAAGTCAAAAGTGACATGAGAAGTATAATTTGTTCCAGCGCCTGGGCCCAGAGACTGAAGAGGTCCAAAAACCCCAGCATTTGCACCTAGAGTCTTCTTACTAGAGCTGGTTTATTTACCTAAAGGCCCATGTTGAGTTTCAAATGCACAATAGCTCAGTTAAGTATTGAAGCGCAAGAGCCGTAAGGGCTTTAATAACACAAGACAACAATTTAAAATCAATTCTAAAAGAAATGGGAAGCCACTGACTAGAAAAAGAAGACTTGGATGATGTGCGGGATCAAAAAGTGAGCAGCAGCCCTTTGAACCTACCAAAAACACATGATTGACAACTAGGAGACATCGACATAGTGTGTTGCAATTGTTAATTCTCGAACCTAAAAATATGAAAATACTTTGCACGAGACCAAATCAATTTATAAACAGTTTAACCTTTGTAAAAATACGTAGTTAATAAAAGCTATCCCAAATCAAACAGTAAGGTTGCTTGTCAAAACTCAAACTGCTGTCAAAGATGACCCCAAGCTTCTTTACAGCTGCTTTAGATTGAGAAATGAGATATTTTAAAAACAGAACACGCACAAAGTTAAGGTTTAAAGAGCTCAATGTGTATTTATCATCTGTATCGCAGTGAAAGGCTAGGTTGTTTGTGGCTATAAAAGATCCAAATGGAAGCATTTTAGGTCGAACAACGGTGGACCCATGATGGATGCCTGCTACTTCTCTTTGTCTGTATGCCTTGGGAGACGATTCTGACAAAGAGGTTCATGATATGTTCATCACACTGTCTGGATACAATGGTCAATAATATTCAAATAAAGTAGTAGTCTTAATGCAATAGAATGGGTGGGAAAAGATGGCTTCTTTTAGCAAGAGACAAGTACTGTACTGCAGCAAAATGGGTTATATTGAACATAACAGAGTGTAAACAGTTCTTTAGGGTTCCTGTTTTCTCAGTTCAGTGCATATGTACGTGTTCATAATGTAGGTCAGAAGTCACAAGTTTGTTTCCTTAATTTTCTCACCCTTTGATCTGTTTTTAAAAGAAAGCAGTTGTATTGATATTCAATCTTGGACACCCGGAAATAATGATTCATTTGATTTCTTAGGAACTTGTTAAACTTAAATAACATTTCACTGTAAAACTTAAGCTGGACGGTAACATCGAGGAAGGTTTGTGGAAACTAGAACTAATATTTCATGGTACTTTTCTAGCCCGGTAAAAGTAGGAATGATCACTCACGTAGGAGGTATTCAGCAGCATCCGCTTCATAGTCAGCATCCTCTGGAAAGTGATCAATCTTCTTACATACACCTCTGAATGTCCCTGCAGAAAAAAAAAAACAGGAACAAAACACAACAGTTTAAATCCCCACTTTTGTTTTAATAAAGCTGTTTTTTCCAATGGTTTCTACGAATGCAACCACAAACACAAGATTTGAAAAGTGTATCAGGTGTCAATTATTATGCTTACAGCAAAGCAGATGACTTTCTTACTATCAGGTATCTACACATGTGGACAATGTTGTTAGTACCCCTCATTTCATGAAATAAACCCAGAGGAAACTTAAATCTGAGAAAATAAATGATAAATAAAAATTCTATGAAAAATAACAAATGAAATTCAGAAATAATTTTTCAACCATGCTTCAACAGAACTAATAAACATAGTAAGAAACAGTTCTAAAGAATACATTTGTGAACTAGGCCTGGGCAAAAGACTGAATATAATGTGACAAAAGGGACACTTTAAATCAAGGTGTTTCCATTAATATGCATCACAGGTGCCAACAAGCTCGTAATCAGTATGTGGGCCTGTATGTAGGACTACATGTAGTCACTGTGCTGTTTGGTGAGGTGGTGTGTACCACACTCAACATGGACCAAAGGAATAGAATGAAAGAGTTGTGTCAGAAGATTAGAGAGAAAATCATAGACAAGAATGTTAAAGCTATAAGACCCTTCCCAACTACAGTTGCACATATTATTCAGAAATGTAAGATCCATGGAAGTGGAGCCAACCTCCCTGGACAGGGCAGCTGGAGGAAAACAGATGACAAATCAAAGAGACGGATAACATGGATGGCAACAAAAGAGCCCATAAAAACTTTTAAAGAGGTTAAAGGTGCTACAGCAACCTCAATGTCAGATCTCATTGGCCACCCTTGTTTTAACCAAAGTGCACTTAATAGGAGATGGTCAGCAATGACATTATTGTTGAAAATAAATCCTAAAAGGTCAGACTGGAATTTGCCAAACTACATTATAATAAACCACAAAGGTTCTTGGAGAATACCTTTTTGACGGATGAGAAAGAAAATGAACTTTTTACCAAAACTCATCAGCTCTATGTTCACAGATGGAAAAATGAATCTTATCAAAACAGAACACTGACCCTACTATGAAACGTGGGGGAAGCTATTTAATGTTCTGGGGCTTCTTTGCCTAATCTCCTACAAAGTTGTCTTGAATCTCTAAATTGTACAATGACATCTCAAGACTGTCAAGGGATTCTAGAGAGAAATATGCTGCTCATTGTCAGAAAGCTTGGTCCTAAAACACATGGCTAAAAACACAAAGGAATGACTAAGAGGATAACATTTGACTATGATTCTATGTATTAGCCCTTACCTGAATTCTATTGAGCATCTTTGGAAGGAACTAAAACATCTGGATTAGGCACCCTTAAACGCTGAAACAACTGGAGCCACTTGCTCGAAATACTTGCTGAAAGAAGCAGAACCTCTATCTACAAGGATCATTTGATTGCAGTGATTGATTCAAAAGGTTTTGCAACAAAATATTAAGTTAAGGGTTTAACCCCTTGAACCCTACGGACCCACCGGCGGGTCCAGCTGCTACATGACCCCGTAATTTTACCAAACCCCCAGTATTGATGTAAAAAACATATTTGGCACAGTTTGGTGACATTTATGGATAAATGTGCCAAAATGGCC
>NW_015150884.1:530520-537878 GCF_000732505.1 Cyprinodon variegatus
CTATGACATCTTACCTCTACAGACGTACCAAAAGTTTCTTCTTAAATCTAATAGCTTTGAGGCTATAAGTTATTTACTTTTGTGTGTTTTTGTCAGGCAGAAATTTATTTATACCCCCTTAGGGTGTAAGAGGATAATCATTCTTGTTCTGGCCTATTTCATAGGTATTTTTAGTTATGCTGTTAAAGCAATTGATCAATAGCAATGTCTGACTTTCATTTATTAATTTTTAAAGAATTCTGATTTCATATTAATTTAGTCAAATTTAAGTTATTTTTGTGACCATTAGAGGATTTTGTTATCATTAAATAAGGCGTAAAAACAATTTTTCCATGTGTGTATATACTATATACAGTTATATAAAAAGCACCTCCACTGGCTTTGCACCAGCAGGGCAGGGATCTTAGTCTGTGTTTCAAATTAGGGTTCACAGTATTTTACAGTGCATGCCACACAATTACTAAGCAAAATTAGTTCTCTATGCCTATAACACAATATCTGATTCTTTTTAAAACAGCACGAAAACATAAAAATGTAAAGTGGTGTTTGAGTGGTAGAGTCATAAGAAGCTATAGTAACTGTAAATGCAATTTCAGCAAACATCGGCCAGAAGCAACTTTTCCAATACAATGTTGTGATGGAAACAATAAATTATTTTTCCTATATATGGTTAGAAAACACATTATCTGAGTCTTTTCATATGTAACATCCATCCATTCTGTCATGCATCCAAGGTTATGGCTATGGTCATTTCTGATCACCAAGTCTATATGTTCTTTAAACCCCTCAGAGGTTTGTTAAAGGACATTTGGAAGGAAACAGCAGCATGAAGACTAGCAAATGCAGCAGACAGGTCAGAAATAAAGCTGTGAGGAAGTTTAAAGCAGGGGTGGGTTATGATAAGTATTGAAAACTTTTCAAATTCAAGAGGACATGTCAATTTCAAGACATGACCTAAATTCACTGGCTAAGAAAGGCTTAATCACAAAGGCAATGGAGTTGGTCTGGTCAAATAGGAAAAAAAAAACCTGAAGTTTCTGACTTACAGAAACAGCACACTGAACAGAGAATGGTGGAGACAGCATGATGCTTGGAGGTTTAGTTTTTTTCAATAGAGATGGGGAAGCAGGTAAAATAAACAGAGTAATCAGAAAAAAACATAAGGTCAAGGCTTAAAAGCTGCTGTTTATAGACACTCTCAGTCCAGCCTATAATATCCTGATCTTTATATGACAAAAGAACATTGGATGAAAAAAATGCCATGCTTTTCTGGTTTTTCTTTTTTCAACAAGACATTGAAAAAAACAGGTAAAATTTGTTAAAACACACATAGGTTTGTAGTTGAAATTATACAGTGTACAATTCAGAGAAGTTCAAAGCACCCCTACACTGTTACACACATATTTTGGTGTTTGGCATCAGGTAAAAAGGATCTGTGTAAATTTTAGCCTCAGCTTTACAAAACAATGGCTACAAATGAGGGTGATCCCTGATAGTGCTAATAAAAAAAAAAAGAGTGAGATATATGTAAACCATAATGCCTGTGATGTGGTTTATAATGGATGTAATTATGTGGACTTAATGTATGGCTTACTGAGTGAATGTAGCTAAAGATGATTTAAAACATGGGTTAAAAAAAACGTAATCAAATTGAATTTAGAGGTCAACTAAGATTAACGTCTCTAATCAAAGCAAACAACAACAAAAAAACAGCACAGGACAATCAAGGCAGAGAAACTGAAGATGACAGAGGACGGAGCCGGAGCAATCAGGTTGTTTACAGGAAAGACTAATGAAAAACCTTATCAGACCAAGCATGCCGCCACACACACTTTAACACACAAAAATGCAAAGTTTCCGCATTACGGACAAAAACACACACTCACTTAATGGACAACAGGAACAGAAAGGCAAACCATGCTCGTTAACATGATGCATTACCATCATCAATCACGCCTCTAAGTAAAAGTCGTCTGCGTCTACATTTCTGTGTGTGTTTGTTAGTGTCATATTAAATCGGATGCAGCCTCCTGTGAGCGTGCCATGTGTCGCGCAGAGTGACTCATCCTCCTCCCCATCCCTCCGCACGCATCCACCAGCATCCCTGGTGGGTGCGTGCACGTATTCCTGAGCGAGTGTGTTTGTATGTGCCATGCAGATGTGTAACTACCCCTGGCGTGCGTCCTCCCACCCATCATTCAGCCCCATTCACACATGGTCAACACCACGGGGGTAATGAAAGAGAGCGTGGTGGAGGAAGGATGACAGAGAGATGAAGAGACTGAGAGAGAGGAAAGGGTGGCTGAAAGGGGTTTGATGGTAAAATGGCACAGGGGATTCACAGAGAAAAGAGGGAATAGAGGTTGGCAATGAACAAATGAATGACTAAACCTAATGGCTTTTTTGCACTTGAAGAGGCTCTCCCCAGTACCCGCACTGAGAAAATTATTCACAAATTGATTCATCCAGCTCATGCACTTAAGGATGGAAAATAGCCTCTGAGTCTTTACAAACTCCATTTAAAGAGTAATAACTTTTACAGGAATCAAGGTCTGTTTGGCTACACTTAAATAGAAACGCCATTAAATCTAGCATCTGAATACAACCAAAGCGGGTGGTACTGCTCATAATTCAGCGCGCTTTCATCTTTCCATCAATGTTTTTTCCTCTTCTTCTGTCGAAAGCGCAGCAGCCCAGGATCTCAGAGGAACACTTAAAATGATATTCATATCTGGAGACCGAAAGTCTTGCTGTATACTTGCGCTCAAAATGAAGTGGTTACCATGGTTACATATACTTAACGCTAATTCTTCTACCCCCTGCTCCCCCCCCCACCTCCCTCTTTGCCTGCTGCTCCTCATGATGGTGATCCAGTACGAAATGATTTTCACTTTATTTTTGTTTTAACCATAAGCAAACGACAACAAATAAACAATGCATTGGAGTCAAACTCATTAGAGAAGAATTATCTTTAGAATGATAAAGAGTTATCTAATTAAAAAAGGGGGGAGTTGCTTTCCTGGGACACACCCATGAGTTTAGATGCTTTAAGTTACTTTTTAAAGGGATTCAGGAAGGGATCAATACAATGAAGAGACTATGGACTGATTGGCACAAATAGAATGGATTCCACTGAAGGTCATTGTTTAAAGACGCCAACAGGATCCAGTCATCTGCAAAAAACAAAGATGGGATCCTAAGGTTTCCTAACTATGACTATGCCCTTATATCCAGGACATGGACATTATGTAAAGAACATAGGTTTCCTATTCATAGTTATTCTAAAACTAACCTTAAAAAGCAACTTTTGAAAAAAATAGCATTCTAGCATTAGCTGTTTTTCCATGTATTAACATTTAAGGGATCCTTCCCATTTATCATTTAAAACTGTCCACTCTGTTCCTGATTTCAAGAACTTTATTTTTTTAAACCAGACTAAAAAACATTTACTTTTAAATGTATAAGTCAAAGTCTTATTTCAGGGTACAATAAATCCCCAAGCAGCAGCAATAAAAAACTGTTTGCTGAGTGTCATAAAATGCCCCATTGCCTATGTTTTTGCATGTTTTAAACACAATTTTTGTTTTTCTCGACTCTTTAAATTTTTTAATACTTTGGAGGAACCCTGTCTTTTCTTTCATATCAGACCTCCTCTTGTTTCCGAACTCAATCTAATCCTATCCTCAGTTGAAAAAAAACATGTATCTCTAAAAGTTAAGCAATCTCCATTTCTAATGTTATTAGACACAGATGTATTTTTCTTCTGCCTTGCTTGTAAAAAACTACTTAGCATGGAGATTACATTTAATGGTGATCATAGTGACCAATATATTGTTGAAATTCCAGATACAATACCAATATTGCAGCTTTTTGGTATTGACTGATAACAATATTGATCTGATACAATATGAGCAGAAATCATACACACTTGTATTACATGTTTTGTAGTGTGCAAAGCTAAAAAATACTTGATTTAGTGATATAACTCCACAAGAGAGAAATATTAAACAATAAATATGAAAGCAACCAATGTTGACCCATGTATTATCAAACAATGGGTTAAATAAACTCAGCTCAATTATATCAGAGATTTTAGATGCAGGCGGATATATTCCGATATTTCTTTTTGTGTTGAAATCAGAGTGATTTCCGATATCAAAATCGGATTTGGACCCCCCTTCTCTTTATGATGCCACTCTCTGCTGCTATGGAAACAGGGCACTTTGGATGTCATTATAACCCAGGAACAGGTCTTTGGTTTATATTTATAACCAAAGGAAATATGATGGAAATAATTAATCATTAAAATGTTGTAACTAAAACATGAAATAAAATATGCTCTCCCATATTATTAGTAACTGTTTAGAAAAGCATTAATCCATTGTAGGTAGTCTTAAACAAATGGATGTTAATGATAAGGCAAAAATAAAACTCTGGCTGTTTAAATAGAGCAGAAAACAATAGTCTTAGGTATAGTTACAGTAGATTAAAATGAAGATTGGCCTACTGAGAGTCAACAGGTTAAACATCACAGGGTTTAAAGGTCACTGTGGAGGATTATAAAATAATGAATTTAAAAGTTAAAACTCTTAAGAAAATGGACTATTTCTTTACCCTTTTGCAAAATACATCTAAAAGCTACATTTACTTTAAAAGAATAAAGCATGCATTTAACACTTACACAACACAATATAAAATAGTAACTGGGACAAAAAATGCATATATTATTTATTTCCCTGTGTTACAGTCGCATTTCAGTTGCATTTCCAAATGAGCGGTAAAATATGGAAATAAGAATTATCCTGTTTATGTCTAACAAACATTTATAGTTTGAGGTGAAAGAATAGCCAGACTGACTTTAGCCGGTCTATTTAGAGTTCATATGATGTTTGAGATTGTTGGTTAATAAACAATGATGTGGTGGAGTCAGTAGACTCTGGTTTGCTGAATTTCAGGAGAGAAGAAATGTCAGAATCTGAAAAAAAAAACAGACAATAATTCTCACAGTAGTTGTAGTTCTTTTTTGTTTTATCTCATTTAAAAGACAAAAAACCTAAACTGGATTTAAGTGGATGTCAGGTTTAGGGATTTGGTTATACACTTTAAATAGTGTTTAACTAATGTATGTCCAAACCTTTAAAACATAAACAGCTATTGGAAAAATCAAACATAATAAGGATATGCAACTTTAAAGAGGTGTTGCACCTAATCATTACAAATGAAAGGTTTTTTGCTGAAAAACAAGGATTCTAATCCCAAACTATTGCACACATTAAACATATTGAAATGCTGGTGAGTACTTAATTGTTCCTTAAAACAGAAAGAGTATTATTTTCCCTTAAAGTCCAAGTAAGGACTGTCTACTGATCTGTATGTACTACAATTATTCGGAGGAGGTACGGCTAAAAACCTAATAAACCCTGTAGAATCAAATGACACATGTAAAGCTTTCAAAGTTTTTTAAAAGATAAAAGCTCTCCCCTATTACCTTAAATGATGTGGGACTAAACAGAGACTATGGAGGTAAAAACACCATAACCACATCATGTGTCCGAGAGAACCTGATTTGCCCCAAATCAATATGCTTATATTAATTTATTCTGATATTATCCTGATGCAGCAAGTAAGAAGTTAAGCTGGACACTTTGTACACTAATTATTTAAGAAGTTTAAATTCTTTATTTCCCAGAAATAAATTAGTGTGTATCTGATAAATTGACAAAGAAATAAAATGAAAAAAATACCTTCACAAAAAAAGAGCTGTTAAATTTAGGGTCTCATAACACCTGCAGACCCTAGATAGGATTTTTGTCTTTCAGTAAAAGTAACTGCATCATCTGTGTGTAAAGAAAATCGCTATTACATAATGAAAAGAAAAAAATCCAAATATACACCGTTGGGGAGCCCCACATTTTTTAAGCTTGTCAGACAACATTGATAAACGGCATCTTAGATATGAGCGACTTACTTGGTCGACAGTGTAAAAACCCCATGTTCAAATCTAAAAATTATTATAAAATCAAAAATAAATAAATAAATAAAAAAGTCCAGTTGAAATTAAGTGTTAAACTATCAAAGGAATGAAAAGTAATTCAACAGAGCAATGCTTTTCGTTTCTCCAGTAATTACCTTTATCTTTCAACCTATAATGATTTTTAATATTTTTAATATGAAAATAGAAAAACCCCTTTATTGTCTTACAACTGGGAAATTGTGGGAACGTATATAACTTATAGAAACTATCAATGAATAAACAAAATAAAACCTCTAGCTAACTAAACTTAAATTTTGTTTTGTACACTTATTACTCCACCAACATTCAAGGAAAAATACCTGCAAAATACTTTTTTTTTTTTTATAATAGAAAATAAAGATAACACAACAGGATCACCATGTCTAAAGCACTGCATCTGTACCTGCCCTTGTAGAGACAGGCTGGTTAGTGTGGGGACCTTTGAGTCACTTATTTGTTGTCACCCTAATATATTTTGTTGAGCTACCTCTGAATGCTTTATCAGCAAGTGAGTCAGCTGTTGTCACATTGATTTATGTCAAGTGTCATAGCCAGTCAATCATTGTTCAGCTACTAAACAGACGTGTATGACCATACAGAAAGGACGGGCACCTAATGCTGGCAGATAAGTGTCTTGGGAAAGATTAGGATGTTTTAACATCTGTCCACCATTATATCATCACTTCTCTAAAACATGTATCTTAGAACAAAGGCTTGCATACAAATCATTGGAGAGTTAGAAGAAGTGCTCACTCAAGTGGCTTAAAACCTCTCAGTATGAGTTTAGCATGGCATGTGGGATTAACGCACTAAGATTGTTTTCAAACTTTTCTCCCAAACTGTCTCATTTCCTTTTTCTGGAATCTTCAGGTCAGCTTGTATTTGTACAGCCTTTAACCACTTGGGTTCATTTTTAGTTGTTAATGTGCAAGTTTATAACCTGTGGTATACTTATCTGAGTACATTATCACTTGTGATGGTCTACATGTTTTAGACTTTTTTCTGGGTTTAACCTACCTGAATAAAATATATTTATCACAGAAATCAAACTCATGAGGACATAGTGGTAGGAAATGTAATTAAATTCAATTCAAGAATCATGACTTTTATTCTACACTCCCTTCCTTCTGATGAACATCATCTGATAGAACTTCATCTTTTCACCCCCTTTCAACTCATCTACCTCCAATGTGACACACCATCACCTCACCAATGGGTGTTCATTGGTGAGCAAAACCATTGTTTAGTTTTCCTTCAAAATTTTCTACTCACCCCCATGCTGAACAACACCCTGGAGTACTTTTTTGATATCTCAAATGCATCTGGAGATCTGGGAGGCTTCTTG
>NW_015150884.1:538193-544086 GCF_000732505.1 Cyprinodon variegatus
GAAAGAAAAATGTCTGAGGACTTCAGTGTTGAGGAAGAGCATGAGTTCTTTGCCGAGCTGAATGCGCTGGTTTGGTCTGCCGGCTTCCGTAGCGTTGGAAACAGAGCAAGGATCCCCTGTGGAATATGTTGTCCAGCAAGCCACCAACCATTTGGCCTTTAAAGTCATACCTTCAGTCGTCTGCATTTGATGTGTTTTATTCAAATAAAGGACAAATACTGACATAAAAATGTTGGACTGATCGAATTATTCTTAGTTCTCAAGTCCTAGTTTCCTCTTGCACTCTTGATGTTTTATTATTTCATTTATATTTGTATAATAACTGATTTGCTAATAACTAGTTCTCCATACCCATCCCTTCCATAAAAAAAACATTATTATAATTTTTGATTAAATTGCTGTTGTTTTTTTTTATATATTCTCCTGTTTTTACATCTCAGGTCTGAATCTGCTTCTATCAAACATAACCCAAAACTAGAACATTGAAGTAATTCCTACTTGTGAACACTTTTTTAAAAATCAAATCACAAATAAATGACTCACTAAGCAAAGATAAAACTCTTGACCTTAATATCTAGAAAAATTCACTTTATATATTTCTTGCAGAGGCCAAGTACTTTTACCAGTCTTTTTGTGCTGTAACAAACAATCTAAATAACTCATAAAATAGTGCCTTAAAACAAGGTTAAAAAGGAGACAAACAAAAACAGCCCTGTTAGCCCAGACACCCCCATGAACAACTAGCCAAGAGGTGCCAGATGTTTGTCCTTGATCTATTTCACTTGCACAAAAAAGCAGCATGCGCGCAGAATAGTCAAACTGGTAGGCTGGTAACTTCAGAAGACACCACAAATCCCCATTAAAATGACCTTACTGTGCAGATTAGCTTATCTGACAATACATACAGCCACCTCTGAGATGTCTGAAAGAGTTAAAAAGCATCCGTTTATTGCCTTCAGGTTTTATGTCAAAGGTTATCCTGACGACTGGGTTCACACAATCCTACCATGCAAACTATGGATACATTGGCATCTGGAGAGAGAGGTGGCCTAGTGGTTCAAGCAGAAAGCTTGAATCCTGGCAGGGCTTAGAGTCCATATCCCACAGACTGTAACTCTGGGTCCTTGAGCTGTTCCTCAGCACTGCACAGTTGCAGCCCACATGCTCCCTTAGGGATGGAATGAATGCAGAGGACAAATTTCATTGACGAATAAATACTCTGTTCTCAGTCTATCTAAAATGATGGGGATAAAAAAAAAAAACAGAATATTCCAGCGTAGAGGTAGAGTGAGGCTGTAATGTGCTTGTGTTAAATTTACTCAATATGTTAAATGAAGGATACAAGCTGGCATAAAATCAATGGAGCAACTGTGTATATAGTCAGATTGAGCAGGCAAGTGAAGTGGTCAGAAATACAGTGAGAGTAGACCTTGTCTACATCTAAGCTGAACAGATTTGTAAGGGGATGAAATCTAGTGCCTTTAAAACCCACTTGCTTAGTAAATGTAGTTCATTTGTACCCGACTTTATCTCAATGTACTACTAAGATATCTTGGAACTTTACGTTATGCCGCTGACGCAGTGTCTCTGAAGTTCATCAAGCTGCTATATATAAGGCTGGCTGCAGGTGGAGACAGGAAAATACCAAACCTGAATCTTCCCCGCTGTTCCCCTCCTTCACTTTAACATGAAGGGTACAGCGGGTCTCACCTGAAGAAGCCGCCTCAAGCTGCAGGAACAGCTTTATATCGAACAGAACTTTACATCCCCCTCACCGGCAAAAGCCCGAGAAGGTGGTCATGTAAGCGCTCCAATTTTTAGTTTCTGTTTCTCACAGTTTCTATCAAGGTTTTGTTCGCTATCTTTGTTGGATTAAGTTATAATTAAGAACGGACCAATGGGCACTGTTAAGAGGCAACCAAGCCAATCAGCTGGCCTGTCTTGGAACACTGTTAATGCTAGGTAGTGCAATTACATATACATCAACACATGTTAACTTGTACCAACAGATCAGGGAAGAACATAATTAAAAAAAAGTAGCATCACAGCTTAGGGCACAGATATACTAGTGTGTTCGGTTTTCATGCCGTCTGTGCGCATCTTGCACCAGCCCATAAAACACTATACACGTTTATAGTTTATGCAGATGTAGCTGCAGTACTCACAAAAACCATGGAGGGGCAGTGATCAACATAACAAGTGGAAATGCAGAAAAGAAGAGAATAAAAAGTGGACATCCTACTTGTCACTATCCGATCCTTACCATCAGGTCATTTGCACACGTGCAAGCAGATATTCATCCAGGTTGCCTTAAATAGTGTAATTATGGTACTAAAAGTACTTACTTAAATCCTTAAATGACAAAAGAATGCTAATACACATCTTAAGAAAAATGATATGACTTTTCGTAGACAATTTGCTTTTTATATTTTCTCTTTTAAACTGCTTGTCTGACATCATCATCGGACATGCTCAGGACACTCCGGCAAAATATGATTAAATATGTTTATTTGCATTTTAGTTGTTTCTTTCTTTAGATTACGCACTATATACCACAAAACTCAAAAAGACTAGATTAATGCTTAAATCCAAGGCCAAAAAAGTTAGCTCCCAGAAGTAGCATAGGATGAAGCCCATACGGACCTTTATTTTACTAAATAAATGGTGAATGTATGGTGTACTATGGTGGTTGTTTCAGACTTTATTTNCACAAAAACCATGGAGGGGCAGTGATCAACATAACAAGTGGAAATGCAGAAAAGAAGAGAATAAAAAGTGGACATCCTACTTGTCACTATCCGATCCTTACCATCAGGTCATTTGCACACGTGCAAGCAGATATTCATCCAGGTTGCCTTAAATAGTGTAATTATGGTACTAAAAGTACTTACTTAAATCCTTAAATGACAAAAGAATGCTAATACACATCTTAAGAAAAATGATATGACTTTTCGTAGACAATTTGCTTTTTATATTTTCTCTTTTAAACTGCTTGTCTGACATCATCATCGGACATGCTCAGGACACTCCGGCAAAATATGATTAAATATGTTTATTTGCATTTTAGTTGTTTCTTTCTTTAGATTACGCACTATATACCACAAAACTCAAAAAGACTAGATTAATGCTTAAATCCAAGGCCAAAAAAGTTAGCTCCCAGAAGTAGCATAGGATGAAGCCCATACGGACCTTTATTTTACTAAATAAATGGTGAATGTATGGTGTACTATGGTGGTTGTTTCAGACTTTATTTATGCTGTATAAGATGGAATCAGAAACTAAATTATTATTATTATTTTTTTTTTTTTAACCACAAGCTTGGCCAATAAACTCACCACTTAATGCTGTTTTCAGTCACTGAATAAACAATAGAAACACTGCATTTAACCACACTGCTCCAGTTGAACATTCTCTACCATTTGATGTCAATACAGGCAAACTTGTTTGTGACCAATAACTTTGTATCGTCCCATTTGGAAAGAGGCTGCTCTCGATCCACGCTCGGGGGCGGCATGCTTGCGTCACTTTGGAGCAGGCACCCTCACCCCCCTGTTTAATGATGCAGGTTTAAACCAAGCTTCAGGTAGACATATTGGCTAAAGCTCGACATGGGAGGCGGGCACAGCTTGCTGACTTAACCAATCAGCACGAAGATTTGTACTGAATGTACTTCTTGCAAACACTTTCCACAGCCTGTTCGGATGCATAATATGTAGAATTCAAATTAGACTACACATATTACTCCGGCTTATGCCAGGTTAAGAACCACCACCACCTTTGCCAGCTTATGACAGTTAGAGAACCTGGTGGCACCTATGCACTGATCGTATGCCTCTGTCAGTGGCTACGATGCAGTATGCCACCATAAAGGTAGTCTAAAACAGTTTGGAGTCTCCTGAATTAAAAAGCTTCAATATAATAGGCCAATAAAATGCTTGTACTTTCTGACTGTGAGGTGAAAAAGTTCAACAGACACAAATTCCTCATTTTTGGTTTTAACATTGAAGTTTAAGATATAAAGTCATAACAAAGTCATGTATGTGCAAGTTTTCTCGTGTAAAAGCGTGCAACCCTAATCTGCATACATAGAGATATTTTGAGGGGGAAAATCTTGCCAATTCAAGGTGCCCTAAATGAGTTTGCTTGTTTTACAAAAGTTGCGAATGTGTGGCCACTTGCACTCACAACTAAAATGGTTTTACGAACTAGAGAAGAGAGCAAGCAAGCGACAGGAAAGAAAGGCGAAAAGCAGAGCAAATTGGACTGCTTGTTTCCTCAGAGTGCCTCTGACAGCTCAAGCTGGGTGACTATGCCACTTTCTCTCCGCTTCTCTACCTCTCTCGCTCTCCCTGATTACCTCTATGCGGGCAAAGAAGAACAGGGAGGAGGGAGAGAGGAAGGGGCTAGTTTCCACAGTGATGCCTGATGAAAGAAAAGAAGGAAGGTTCTGCTCAGCTGCGCACCTCTTCTTTTTCACTCTCCTTCTTTTCCTCCTCATCCAGCATGTCCTCCCTCTCATCCTCACCTCTTTTCCTGTTTCAATTCTTCTCATTAGTTCTTCTAACATTCAGAGAATATTCAACCCTTCCCATTCCAGTCCTCCGTCTCATGTCTACCGACTTCCTATCAGTTTGATAAACACTTGTTCTGTTTCCCGTCGTTAAAAACTACATAGACATAGGCTGGCGTTAAATGTCACATCCAAACTGTGGGAATGACTTTTGTAACAGCCTTCATACTTTAAGGAGTCTTCTCTACAAGAGTTCAAAAGCTGTCTGCTGTTTCATCCAGCTGCCTGGGGCACTGTCATGAGGCACGCTGACTAAAATGTTAATCGAGAATTAGAATTCTATTAAACCCAACCATGGTGTTACAAAGACAAAAAATAAAAATATCCAGCAGCTAGAAGTCCTTCAGCCGAAGACCTTCACTATTAAAAGTGAATAAATATTTATTGTGTAGCACTAAATTATAATTATATATATATATCATAATTATGAGATCAGTAAATAAAAGGTGATCTAATTTAATGTATTTACATTTTGTGTCAGTATTTCCCTTATTGTATGTTTTGCCAAACTACAAATAAGCAATAACCTGGTTATAATATTGCCTGTTCTCATGTAATGTGCAAAATCTCTGTCAGCGCCGCTGAAGGTTTACTCACATCAGCATTGCAAGTGGGACTGCAACTAAAAGTGACCTCCTTTCTAATTAAATAGGCTAAAGATTATATGACATGGATGAAATAAAGAGGAAGTAATGCCCCTCTTCCTATTACATACTCTGCATAAAAAGACAAATAAGGCGTTTCATCAAAAAAATTTTGAAATCAAACCAATCTTTAAAGTTATTTCTGAAGTTTAAGCCTTGGTTCTCTCAGTCTAGGCTGCCTTAAATTCCTCCTCCATGAAATGAGCCTGTCACAGCTTTAACCTTTGTTTTCACTTTTCCTCTATTGAGTTGAATCATATACAACATGCTTCTTTGCTTTGACTCTTCGGATGCGTCACATTTCCCTTTTACAACCTACATAGCAAAAGATAAAATATACAGGACTATCTCTGCAGCACCACATGAAACTTAAAGACCCATTATCTATCTCTCACTAAAGCAGCCCAAACCTCTTCCATCTTCATGCCAGCACCCATTACTGTCAGGTGACACTTGAAACACTCCATATCTTTAGTGTCTGTTTTGCTATTTTAAGCTCTCTCTCTTTTCACCGGCATTGTCTTTCAGTTGATACATTTATTTGCTTTTTGTGCTCATCTTAATCTGTAGTATGAGATCATTTTTGGCAGCAGTGCAGCCTAAGGTTCCCTGGAGATTCACTTGAAACTGAGGGTATGCACATCTCATCCATCACTTTTTACGTACTACCTTTCTCCTC
>NW_015150884.1:544481-608546 GCF_000732505.1 Cyprinodon variegatus
TTCATTCATGAACATCCCAGCCTTTCTTTCACATTCATGTGTCCTCCCCCCCAACTGCTGACTTTTTTTGCCCTCATTTTCCATAACACCTCAGCCCACCTGCAGAGAAAAGCATTTACTCCAGCAAGTAATTCCACAATGACCCCATGCTGTTACCTGGCAAAAGAACTGCAAACATTTACAATCATTAGGCTCAATAGATGCAAATAAATCATTTCTTTCCAAGTGTAAGTAATTATCTAAAGTTGGTTATTTGTTGAGTTAAAAAAAATCTCTAACAGCCTTTGTCTGATCTTTGGAAAAAATCTTATTTAGGACACTGGTTGGGATACAGCTAATGTTTGATGGTTATGTGGACTTGGTGACTCTAAAGGCCACTCTTTCCTGTATTTCTCCATCAGAGAGTATGAAGGAAATACACTGGTATCTCGAAACATTGTTTAATGTCGTAAACAAGCATTATTTTTTATTAAGCAACCCCTCACCAACCTCCCTCCACCCGCTTACTGAGAGTGTGTCCCCTCTAGGGGAGAGAACCTGCAAGATCATGTATAAAGGATGTTCCCCAACAGTTCAATGGCCCCAGTGGCAGCAGGGGCGCTGGCGGACCCAAAAGCAGGCACCAGTGCACAAACCAGGCGGCACGTCGGTCTGGAACCGAGCCCCGAGCCCCAGTAGGTACCCCACCCAAAGACACGCCACCCTATGGACCCCATGCCTACCTAAGATCCATCCCGGCATGACACAGCCATCAGGCCAGTAAACCATGTCTGCTGACGAAGATCCCAGAAACCATGCACCCAGCCACCAGAGGTCCCACTTCCCAATGCACTTCCCTAGCAGGAGCAATCTGGCCCACACATAATCCCCCTGGTGACCCTCCCCGGGAAGCCCTCAGACCCAGAGGCACTCTAAATCACCCCCAGCACCCAACCAGAACGAGCAACAGGCCACACGCCCCTACTTGGAAAGGTAGCTCATTAAAGGGGTCCAGAGAGTCTGATTTAGTGATGAGGCAGAATCTATCTCTAGATCAATATAATCTAACCAAATGTCTTTGTACTGGGTAATATTTTGACTGTTTTTATTTTTCCACTTCATGAAGATAGTCTTCTTTGTCTACACAAGACAGTGAAGATGACAGAGAGAATCTCTGTCTAAGATGACATCATCTAGGTTACCCAGTAAACAGACTGAGGGAGGGGGTGAAATATTAAATCTCAGACCCTCTGACATAACCTCACATACCAGACAATAGAACATCTTTACAGGTGTGCATAACCATAGTGCATGTATATAGTCATCTGGTGTATTACTTGAGCATTGCAAGCAGATATCAGACAGATTTTAGGCCATACATTCTGAGCCTAACTGATAAATCAGTTTTCCATTTTCCAGTGGGAGTGACATAGACTCATCTATTTTGGTTAAACTGCTATATATTTAGGACAATCATTTTAAAGAAATTAAGGCTTAGTAAATCCTTTAGATTTGGTGGCATTTGTAGACCTGTTTCAATAATCTTAAATCTGTCTTCTATTATAGACATGCAAACAGACCTACCTTTTAAAGGTGTGGGGAAAGAGTAATGCATCGTCTACATAAAGACTGACTTTACATTTTCTGTTTCTGCATGCAATACGTTTAATATCAGTTTAAATATCATTGTTTATTTGTTCTAATAAATGCTGTTATGGAGCTGTATAGTATTTTTAACAAATTTATGTAACCGTTACCCAAACCGAATTTATGTAGAGATGCAAACAAATACTTCCAATTAAGTCTATCAAAGACTTTTTCTGCATCTAGTGATAATATGTTGGTTTTAATGTTTTCAATGTATGTCTTTATCTGCATACATTGGTTTCACAGCAGACTAATATTTAGTGGAAGCATGCCCTTCTCCTCAGTTTTCTGCAGCATTCTGTGGAATGCTGGTTCCAGGATATTCCAGCATTCCTTATAGAATTCTACTGGAAGCTGTGACATTCCATCTGGTGTTTTTTTATTGTCCTACTTCCGCGTTTTATTTTCAGAGGCAATTGAAATTAGCTGAGCTTGATTGAATTCAAATTATTCCCTCATAGCCTGGAATTATTCATTGGGAATTTCAATCAGGGCAAAGCGGGCATCAAAGCTGGCAAGCTTTTTGTCAATGGCATCCAGAATGTCTGCATAGTTTTCTTCTAGAGAGATAGTAGCTGACTGAACACTCAGAACCAGAGCATTTGGATGTTTGTGTGGCTTCGGGTGTGGCACTGTCAAAGCACTCATCCACGTAAATCTCCAGGCTCTCCAAAGTTTCCTTGTCCAGTTTGAGTAGTTAAATAGAAGAAAATTAAGTTTAATTGTTAATTGGTATTAGTCTCGGCTTATATTTATTGGTTTGTTTTACCTGAATTAGACTGTTTACAACCAGTCTAATGCCATCTTGCTGACGTAAAGATCTTGCAAGATCTGTCAACCACTCATCCAGTCCTGCGTTCATTCACTCCTTAAACAAGTATTATTAGAACACTTTCAGTTGTTCTAAACCTTTAGCTTCAGCTCTGATTGTAGATTATGTGGATGGTTTATCAAGCAGCTTATCTTTCATAAGCCATTTGCTGGATCAAGAAGACCAACAAACATGCCATACTTGAATCACATGCCCTCCTAACCTTCCCATTTTGAAAAGCAATTGAAACAAATTAGTCTTTTTTATCAAAATCCAAGGATTCCATGCCTCTTTGCTCCTCCTTCACTCTAGGACATTGTTTCCAGATGAAATGCAAACTTTACTTTCATCACAAAGGAGTTCCAGTTGTTTTTATTGCAGGTAAGCTGCTCGTAGGGCATGTGTAGGATTTTTCTGTGCAAAGCTCCCGATGCATTGATTTCAGCTGCATTCAAAACCATGTGAAGCTCCCCTTAGTTCTTAATCAGATTTTGCCCAACAATCCCTTAAAAGCTTTGGTCATCCCTGTTGCTAGTGCATCTTTTCCTTCCACTCAACTTTCTCTGAATATTGTTAAATAAAGCTCTATGTTAACAACCAGGTTCTTTAGAAATGACCTTTTGTGTCTTAACCTTAGTAACTGTTCCTAGACATCTGTCCCCATTACAGCTGCCTTCTCAATAAATCTGTACCTTACTTACCCAGACAGAGAGATCATTTGAGGCTCAGGAAACCTTTGCAGGTGATTTGAGCTAATTAGCTAATTAGGGACTGACATAATGACTTTTTCACTATTTAGATTTTTCCCAATATTCACATTTTCTGATATACAGAGTATTGAGTTTTCAATTTTTGGAAGATATATTAAACAAAAAAACAAAATAATTATATATTTGTATATTCATATGTATAAATTTATTAAAAGTATTCTAATTTCTGTAATGTACCTTCATGTTTTCTCCAACTCTGTCATTTACTTTCAGTTGGTTGTAAAATTTGGACCGCAGCCTGGTGTCTAGATATCTAGTTTTTTCTTCACTTACAAGGTATTTTAAAATTAGCACTTGAAAGGAGGGGATATGATGGACAGAAAGTCTAAATATGTAACAGAGCATAGTCACTGTTGTTCTGCGGCTAATTCTATCTATAAAAGAGAGCAGATATATATTACTGCATGCCTCTCAGTGTTTCTCTCTGGTCAGCCTCTGTATATGTGTGCATGACATTGTGCTGACATTGAATTAACTTTCTGCTCTGCTCTATTTCAGCTATGTTTATATGGTAGCTTGGGGATATCCTAAATTTTCTTAATTTATTCATGCAGATATATGTGCATTTACATTTATGCATATGCATTTAGGTGTTTGCCAGCATGAATGAGTTTGCTCCCTTAAAGCTCTGTACCTGCACCATCTGGCCATATAATAGCCTCCTTCACCCCCCAGAATGAAATGGTTATGCTTGGCAATGACTTTAATGCTAATCCATTAAAACACACATTAACCAGAAAAAGACTTTTCTATGAAAGAATGCACCATTTTGGTAAGTTATTACTGGACATATTCTGAAAAAAAAAAAACCCCCCAAAAAACCCAGCAGGACTAAAAAGAGAGAGAAAAAAGAACATTGTTGCTGTGATTTCAAGAGAATTTTTAATACATATTTTGTTGACACTTCTTCTTAAAGTTAAATTTGCCTGCTTAAGAATTTGAAAAATATCTGGACCAAATGGTTAATATGTCTGTGTTTTATTAAATGCAATCCAGCAATTTTAACATTTAATTTATAACTCATAGTTTTCACCTTTTTGGGATCTAAAGGATGCATAGGAGGATTGTCAGAAGTACTGATCAATACTCAAATGCTTCATCTCGATACAGTACTAATTTAGAATGGTATTGATAATAAAAACAAGTGTTTACATATTTTTGCTATAGCATATTTTTGGGATATTTATTTTGTACATGTATTTAACTACCATCTGTGATTCTGTTAGGAAAGTATGTTTCATGGTAAGATTGAAAAAGCTCAGTTTTTCCAAGTTATTCTTTTTTATGCCTTTATTAAATCTTATTTTTTATCACAGTGGTAGTATTGAATATTTTCATGGATATGGATATTGAGATTTTACAATTGCATAGCTTTTAATACGACCAATATTTGATTCCTAATCCCAGAAAACCTCTGCTAAAAACATCAGCTGAACTGAACATCTAGTATCATAATTGATTGCAATTCAGGAGCAATTTCTAAAACTACCAGCCAACAATGAGAATGCGACACAAAAAAGGAAGTCAGGTGTCTACAAGAAAAATGTATAGAAATAAATAAAAAGCCTTTGTTCTAACTTTGAACCTTTCTTTACTTCCATATTCTCCTATTGGCAAAATTAAGAGAAATGGACAGAAAGAATAAAGGAAGGAAAACTATCTATGGCAGATTAGAGTCCAGATATCAAATAAAAAACATTCTTCAAATGAAGTGGAGCGAGTATGCAATCAGGTTAGGTGTGAGCACCCTGTTTTAAATGTGTTCTATTGCCATCATACCTGAATATGTCTCTATAGCATGAAGGGAAATACCTATTCCTTCTGGCCCCCTTCCACCTATGGATGCCCCAGAATGAACTAGGCAGTGCTGATGAACAGAAGGATTTCCATGTTTACACCCTGCACCATACACTTTATTCAGCTTCAAAGCACCAATTCCATCTCATTTTCTTGTGATTTTAACAAACACAGCAATACAAAGCAAGGCATAACCGTAATATAAAAGGAAAATAACTCAAATTCTCACATCTAAAAAGTTTTGTAGGTATTTGTATTCATTCCTTCTGCAATAAATGCTGCAAGTTTTGAGAATTACAGTGTTTCCCTGGCAACATTGCAGATCTTAAATGTTTTACTTTGGGCTGTATTTAGTTGGACCGAGGTTTGGATTGGTTTGGTCCTTCTAACAGAGGAACATGATCTGATCTAAACCCCTGGATGTTTAGAACCATCTTGCAGGAAGGTAAACCTACTGCCCAGGCTCACATATTTTGCATCCTTTTTTTCTAGGATTATCCTGTATTTAGCTCCAACCATCACCTCTAGGCAGCTTTGTTGCTGAAGAAGAAAAGCATCCCCACAGCATGCTGCTGCCACCGCCATGCTGTAACTACTACTAAGGCTGCAACAAATCAATATTCTGCAAATTAATCTGTCGACTATTTTTTTGAATGATCGATTAATAATCGGACAACCAAAGGTTCCCTAAAGAAGATTTTTTCAGAAATTAAACCAGGTGAAACTAAAATCTTTACACTTGAGGAGTTCAGGATAGAGCATATTGCTGGGCGAAAAACTTTTTTTTTAAATCTTAAATGCAAAATATTTATATGTTTTCCTTTTTTTTTTTTTTTTTTTTACAATTTTGATATAATTGCTGCTCTAAGTGGGTTGCTCTGCCAGTGAAAGGCATGCTGTACAGTCTCTATACTCCATTTAATGATTAATAGATTACTTATTTTAACAATCAATTAATCACTATTAATTCCATGAATTGTTTCAGCCCAAGTAAGAACCACATTTTAATTTTACACTTGTATTTCACACTTAGGCAAACAATTCCATTTTGTTCTAATTTGTTCCAGAGTTCATGTTTTGCATGTGCCATATGTGTCCCCTTCATGGTTGAGGGGAAAACTTTGATTGAGATTTTTATTAGTTTGCTTCCAAAAATGGCTACATTCTTGCCTACCTTCTCAAGCTGTCCAATCAACAGAATATCATAAAAGTAAATTCCATGTATAGATTTTAGAAAGAGGTCCTAAATCCACCAGTTTGATCATTTAAGAGGGAATCTGCAGAGCATGTCCAAGCTGAGAATCAGTGCTTCATTTTATATTTATTGCATGTTAAGCAGCCTTTTATTAGCAGACAAAAAAATTATAAATATAAAATGCCAGTAAACTCATCAACTTGTCAAGGTTGTTTGAGATTTTCTAAAGGTGGCTCAAATCTAACCCTTGTTATTGTCCCCTGTTCTATTTAACCACCAAACAGTGAAATATGAGCTTGCACCTTCAGCCAGGAGATTCAAATTTTCAAAGTCCATGGCTAAGGGACAAAAAACTTACTAAAGCTATT
The DNA here is from genome assembly GCF_000732505.1 of Cyprinodon variegatus. Classification (NCBI taxonomy): domain Eukaryota; kingdom Metazoa; phylum Chordata; class Actinopteri; order Cyprinodontiformes; family Cyprinodontidae; genus Cyprinodon; species Cyprinodon variegatus. The sequence goes on from NW_015150884.1 coordinate 551,049, forward strand.
TGTTTATTTATACAGTACAGCTGAATTGTTTTGAAATATTACATTATAGCTGGAGATTTGCTGTTTCTTCATCGTTCTTTTTGTTCTCTTACAAAACATATGTGCTCTTTACAGAAGATTTGCATTTATACTGAAATTAAAAGAGGAAAAATGTTGAATCTACTGCATTTACTGATTAAAAATTAAGTGATACACTTCCTCAGATGCTTTAGCATGCCTTGTGTGCAGATGAAGTGCTGCTGATGGGAAATTACAATTAATACTGACCATATAATTTGTTTATTTTCCCCACATATTGATTGATTACCATCACAAAAAAATAATAAAAAATGTTTCAATTAAGTTAAAATTGGCTCTTACTGGCATTGCAATAAGGATCAGCAAACTTTGATGTTGTCTTTAGGATTTTCTAAATGTTGTCTTTTTTGTTGGATAATTTAACTCATATATGCCAATCTAAATTCGATAAAATATATCAGGTCAAAGTTTAAAATGACACTAGTCGTTTTAATTCAGAGTGCCAGAGTAAGAGGGCGGTTGAATTTAAAAGCAACATATGCTGCTTTGATCTGTTTATCTCTTTAAGCCCAGCCGAATGATTTTAAACAGACAGACATCTTGAGATGGAAATACATTTTTTGCAAAACAAAGTAAGATTAAATGGAATTTTTGAACATGGCTTTTTCTGGAGCATTAGTAACCTTGCTAAAGACTACAAGAAAATCTGCCTAAATTAAGGTTTACTTAATTTGCACAGTGCTGTATAGGAACACACTAAAGCAGTCATTTTTAAATTTATTTTGTGTTTGTTTACTTCATTCAACAGTTGCTCGCTCCACACAGCCCCAGTGTCATTCATCTGAAGCTGTCAGCAGAAAAAAGCTATGTAACCCATCAAACAGATTAGTTTATGGAAAATGTCTGTCAGGGATGCAGAAAGAAAACATGCAGATTGAGGTGTTTATTAGTTATATTTCTGACTAGGAAAGACTCCTGTCTGCAGGATTGCAGGCTTTTCATTGGAGAGAGGGAGCATCCAAGTTCTTGATTAGAAGAGCTGCAGTCAATGATGCTCCTCTGGTCTGGCAATGCATGGGAGATAGGAGGGTGTCTGCCACCGCATGCGTGCAGAGAAGAGGGGGCTGCACGTGAACGCATGGGACGTACCCATGCAAACGCACAGACAGACAGGAAGGCAGACAGACAGACTGATCACGTACCTTCCAGACAGCAGGTTCGCCAGAGGCCGGAGTGCGTCATCACCTCCTCGTTCTTGCGGCTCGTGTCGTTGTCGCCGCTGCTCTTCACGCGGCAAACCCCGCGCGAGTACAGCCAGTAGTCCGTGCCGACGGCGATGGTCATGAGGCTGAAGGCGGCGAACGCGCCCACCGTCGTCACGAGCATCTGGACGCCGCGGTCACACATCAGCATCTTCATATAGGCGGCTCCGTGGGGGCCCTAATCCTTCTTCTTTCCACCTCCCTCCTCCTCCCCCCTTCCTATTTTTGTTTTTTTAGATTCTATCTTTTATTTTCCTAATTTAGAGACTTCGGGAGTCAAAGATAGAAGTTGAAGGCAGACAGGCACGTGAAAAATGAAATAAAAATTATTTGATAAGCATTATGGAGGAGAATAGCGGCTTGAGGGAGGAAGCGACCACCGGTTGTCCCCAGCAGCTCGGCACTGCCCACAGTCACTCAGAGCGCAGGGTGATGCCACATCCTGCCTCTCCTGCCCTCATCAGTCCAAAGAAATATTTCATTTTCAGCTTTGTCTCTCTTTTTTTTTTTTTTTTTTTTAACACAACTCGCCTCCTTATATATATATAAAAAATTGTATATTCTAAAGAGTTTTCGCCCCTAACTCACCTCTGGGTTTCCTCCATCCATGACTTTTTACGCAAAACAAATCCCATCTCTTATATGAGGACGACCTGTAGGCTCTCCATGGTGCTTTATCGACTCGCCGACATATTTTCCTCCCTCTCCTCTTCGATGTCAAATGCTACTATAAATCTTATGTAAAGCTTGCAGGGTTAAGACACCAACTAACCATCAACTGTTTAGGGATCATGCGTTTTAAAGATGCGATTTCTTTGCATAAAAAGCAGAAAATTGCAGTTCAGTTGGAGCGGTCTGTTACACGCCTGAGCCAGTTGTGCCCGTTGGTACCAATGGAAAAAAAAAAAAAAAGATAGTTGAGATGGTTGCCTCCCCCTTTTCCTCCTCCTCCTCTTCATCCCCTTCCTCCTCCTTTTCCTCCCCTCTATCCAACCAACACAAACTAAAATTAACCGCGCGTGCCTCCAAACTGCGCCCACTTCAGCACCTCTGAATGCGGATTGGGTTTCTGTAAAAGCAGCGCCAATCATAAACCTCCCTCATTTTTTAAGTCCCGCCCACCGCCGCAAAGCTGGCTTCATTAAAGCATAAAAACCCTCCTGTTATTCAATTTTAAGAGAAGATAAATCTGGTTGTATAACAAAAAGTCAAAACTCACTTCAACGTTTTCATAACACAGAAGAATGGATTACATTGGGTTTATTGTGGAGGTCCAGAGGTGCCATGATTAAAATTTAACGCATCAGTGAATTCTTGAATAAATGTGCCACTAATAATTGAAATAAAGAGGAAATGAATATATTAACATATAAAAGGCGGTGTACTGTGCATCCCTGGATACTCCTGAAGCAAAGGTCAGATACTAGATGGACAGAAGATAACCTTGCAAGTCAGTCTCATAATGTATAACCCTGAGCTTTAGTTCTACACATCGTTATTCTGGGACTGGTCCGATCTAATCTGTTCTGGGAAAGAAGAAACATTCAGCAGAACCCTCCGAACTGGTCGTGTGAAATGACACCAATGCTCACCTGCTAAGTTTGGTTGTAGCCAATCCAGCAGATGCTTTAAGAAATCACAACAACATAAGCTTTTATGCTCTTGCTGTTTCTGTTTCAAAGATGACATCTTGGATTCTGACAAACAGATGTGATAGATCAGCTATGTCTGTCCTCCTGTTCCGCCTTGTTTATTTTGGTTTGGCTGTTGGCTCAGCAGCTCTTGCTTATAAAAAGAGCATAAGATTATTCTTGGAAACATAGGAATACGGCAAGAATTCAGCCTTTGGACGAAGTAAGACAGAAAGAACACGTCAAAGTTGGAAGCTAAAGCTAGGTTGAGAGGGAAATTTGGTGAACCCTTGTCGCCAGTGTGGAACAAGCCTCAATGGGCCTGCTTGTTATCTAATTGAGTTTGTAGAATTAATAAACACAATATTAAAGCGTAGTCTTGCAGTTTCTATGGTTATCTTTACTTTTTGTTCCTTAGAAGACTGTATGACTAGGTTCCTCTCTTAAGAAGGTATGATCTGTAACAAAAATGTGCAAGGGAGTGAGGCTACTTCAGAGAAAAACTAAAAATGGTTGGCCCTGCACAGGACAGCTCAAGATTTCTAAGTTAGCCAATACTAGCAAGTCAAGTTTTTGGAATAGGAGTTATCTGTAGCATGAGATAATTAAAGCATAGTCTGTTTCATGGATTCACGATCATGTGGTTTGAATATCTAGAAAACGTTCATGTTGTCAGAATTTGAATTATGTATTAAGTATTGTTGATTGATTGATTGATTGACTTTATTGATCTCACAGTGAAGAAATGTACTTGTTTCATCAGCTCAAATAGTCCAAGAAGAAGAATGTTCCAAAGGAAGAAAAGGGTGCATGGGATATATACCTTATATACAGTGCATCCACATATGGCAGGTTTTTTATTTTTATTTTCTATAGTAGATTAGATTAGATTAGATTAGATTAGATTAGATTAGATTAGATTAGATTAGATTAGATTCAACTTTATTGCCATTACACATGTACAGGTACGAGGCAACGAAATGCAGTTCAGGTCTAACCAGAAGTGCAATAGCAGCAAGTGCAGGATAAATAATGATTCCATAAATACAGGACATGGGTTTCTACTGAATAAATATAGAGATGAATACCATTATAAATAATGAATACGGTATAATATATAGATCACTAGTGTTATGAACTAAATTTACAGCTGGATATGTACCGAATATAATATACAGGTGGATATTACTATATAAAAAAAAGGTTTTTACAGTTATGTACAATAGCATAGATAGAATAGCACAGATGGGTTTTACTATAAAATGAATAAATAAAGTTATGATCATTATATCGGGTTATTGCACAGGATTTTTACATAGGAATTTATATAGTTGGATATTTCTATTTATATATATTATATATATAGTTATTGCACCGGTGTCAAATGGTAAAGTGCACATTGACATTGTACAAGTTATTGCCATTGTAGTGTCGCATTGTCACATTGATTGAATAAATAATTAAATACATAAATTTATTTCCATTTCATTTTAAATATTGTATATAAAAATTATTATGTAACCTTTTATCCATTTATTCTTTCCATGTGGCATGTTTCCCGCTCTACTGCTGATCTCTAAAGCCTTCTATGTATTGTGTCCATGTAGCTGTCTCATTGAATGCCTCAGGAGCTGTCCATGGTGCTGAATGTGGCGCTGTCCTCGGTCTCTTCTCAAACTGCACTCGCCACCGTTTCAGTTCTCAATCCTTCTCTCTCCCTGCCTTTCATCCGCCCAGCAGCCCTCGCACCGCACTGATTAGCAAGAGAGGGGCAATGAGAGATTGGCAAGCGATGCGTGGAGAATCGCACCCGGGAGAGAAGGAGAGACGCCACTTAAAGAGCCACAGACCGTTTTTAATGATTCCACTAGGCCGCGTCAGGGCGAGGTGATCTGCGTTTCTTAGCTGAAGGGCTTCACACTGTGAGCTTGTTCGGGTGTGGACGCTCGGTGGAAGCTGATTGTGTTTGTCTGTATTGGAGCCCACTGTATCAGCTTAAAATGGTAGCTCTTTAAATACCAGCAAATATAGGTATTGATGGAATCACTACTAGGTCAGGCATAAATATTTAAACAACTCTAATTTAAAATGTTCTCCTTTTATTTATTTTTTGGATTTTGCATCTTTGCTTTTTCCTCGGAATGATAAATACACAACATTTTAAAATCATAAGGAACTCTTCAAAAGACAGAGGTGTAAAAACTCTTAAAATCAGTTTCTGTTGTTATTGTTGAGGCAAAATCTCACTTTGACAATCAAAAACAAAAACAATCAGCAAGCAAAAAACAAAACACTAATTGGACTATATTATAAATAATTTGAGCTGAAGATATCTCAGGCAAAATCTGATATCTAAACATTGATATGACTACAAGAAAAACTATATTCAAAGTTTAATATTAAAAGACGTAAAACAATCAGAAACAAGACAAACAAAAGTCAATAAGGACCTGTATTAATTTTGTCACTATAAACATCTAACAGGATTATTTAAAGATTTACTAAATTTATCCAAAACCTGCTGCTGGAGAACTGCAGCAAAGAGACAGATATAGTGGCCACCAAGTCTCCATAATTATCATTAGATGCCATCTACAGCTGTGACCAAAATAAAAATCAGCAACAACCAAAACTCATCTCAAGCTGTAAATAAAAAAACAAACAAACAAAAAACTCCAAGGAGTGAAACACAGGATTAATACAGTTCACTTCAATATTAACTCATGCCCACTGTAAGCTATGATGGAGGATCTTGGATGCTGTGGGAATAGCTATCTTACAAATGTCTTATGAACAATATTAGAGTGCATTGCATCAGACTTTAAATGATAATTTTGTGGATTAAAGTGAACACAGAAAACACAGAAATCCTCATTAGTTACTACAACAGAATACAGATCAAACATATTTGGCCAAATGAGTCCACTGTAATCTGTGGAGTGAATTAGGGAGGCAATAAGAAATAACAGGTAACCTACAGAGATTGTGCAAAGACTTGTTAAATCCTCAAACCTTCTGAAATTAAAGAACCAAGTATTATTATAAAAGAAGGATGCAAAAAGTATGACATTAGTGTCACCAACATTCGCTCTGCCTGATCCTATTCACAATTATTTTTCAGCATTGAATAAATGTAATCTAATTAGTTTGGATAGATCTGAAATTTCAAAAAGGAGATTAATGCTTCACCAAATATACTATTGTATGGCTTTACACATCTTAAACAAATGTAACTGATTTAGTGCTTCTCAACGTCTCCAGAGAGCCTAGGAGAGACGATATTCTCAGTCGAGTGGTCAGACACTGGCAGGGTTTTCCTGACATTTATTTAAAGATGGTTTCAAGACTTAAAGACAGAGTACTGTGACTAGCAAGTCCTGCTGTGCATGCAGAACTGTCTTATTGTCTTACATCAATAATATAAAGTAATCATGCATAAAAAAATACATATCACGAGAGTAAGGAACGACAGGGCAAATCATTCCTCTTAGTTATTTTTCCTCAGAAAGCCTGTTTAGATGTGTGAAAATGCGATAGTGGCCCTTGCTTCCTTGCATTATCTGAAAATAAGACTCATTAACATAGAAATGACTTCAGGAGGAGAAGCAGAGTGTTACACCTTTGGTTAGAGGCAGGAGGGAGTTGGAGAAACAGGAAGGAGGAAAGAATTTTCAGTGGAGAGAGAAGACGAGGGGAAAGGAAGAAATACTATCTAGGGTTGACAGATGGTAGAGAGGGTAAAGGGACAGAGCAGAAGAAGGTTTACTCGACAAAAAAGAAAGTGATGATATCTTGGTGTGAAACTGTGTTGTCAACCAAGATAAAAAGAGCATTTAAGGGTATTAGATCCAACGATTACAAAAACTTTTCAGAGAGTTTTGCGTCATGTCCTGCTTTAGCTGAAAAGCTAACTCCTTGGCAGAGAAATGCATCAATGGACATGAAGTCTGCAATCACAAAAAACTGTCCTTTCTTTGCCCTTCCTCTCTTTTTTTTAAATCCCCACTCCCCTGTGCACTCAGTTATTCGAACAGCAGCAGAAGGAGGAGGACAGACAGAGAGATGAGGCGGTCGTCGAAATGAAGAGGAGGAAGACTGCTGGGTTTCTGCTCAGTGAACTGGAACCCTCTCATGCCTCTGGCCAATCTTCAGCGATAGGGGAGAAGGGGAGGATGCATGAGTGAAAAGTTAGAGGAAACTGACAAGCTTGCAGAAATTAGAGAGCAAACAATGAACAATCTTGAAGAGAAAAGAAGAGGAAGAAGTGCTGGGTGGCTGACAGATAGAGGACATTGATGAATCTGTTGACTGCATTATGCATGTGCAGATGTGTTTCTTTGTTTGTGTGTGTCTTTCAGCAGATGGAATGGTCCTCAGAGCAGAAGAGGACATATGGCAATGTGGCATGAAGCTGGCATGATGCTTATGTCACAGCAGTGATTTATGAAGTCAGAGGAAGTGGAGGCAGTGAACTGGTCAAAGAGCATGGAACTGTACTGGTTTGTTTGTCATAAAAGTGAAAGTTTTCCTATTTTATTGCCTCATGGGGTGAAAAATAAATGTGTCACAAGGAACTTTGCTTGAGGAGTGCATAGTTTAAGATATTAGCAAGCTTTGCGAAAAAACCCCCCAAAACTTTTACACTAACCCCAACCCAGAGACATACCAAAACGAAGGAGAGCATAACACAAATAACTAAAAATATCAGGATTTTTTTTTTTTTATCTTTTATTCCGCCATTTCAGAAAGTTAAATTCATACTTTTGACATGTGGCATTTTTGACAATGTAAAATACAAAGACTTGTAAAATACTATTTTAATTCAACATGTACTACCTGTTTAAATTAAGGTTATAATAAGACTCGAAAATCACATCCTCAGATAATTTGAATTCTATATCCAATCTGTAAGAAGAACATTTAAAACAGGCACCAGACGGCTGAACAGAAATGTTTGTTGATTCCCATGCTCTCAGTATCTGGTTGAGTTTCCGTTTGGAGGAATTACTGCACCAGTGTCGCATGGTATGGGGACCATCAGCCGGAGGGCCTGCTGAGGAGTTGGTTTGATAGTGGCCTTAAAAACATCTGTTTTGTTGGGTTCTGGTGTTCTTATCTTCCTCCTGACAATACTTTATAGATTTACTGTGGGATTAAGGTCGTTGATTATACAGTAGCACACTAACAGAACTGTCATTGACACAGCTTCTGGTACCTTTGGGAATGAGGATAGTTACAAAGTCCTACTGGAAAGGTCCTTCTGCACTGACTGTGGGCTTCAGGAAACAAGGCTGATTCATCTCTACAGGTCACATGGCACACAGAGTAATCACTGTCTGTGCAGGACTTCAAAGAAACAAGGATTCCTCTCTACTTCTCCTTCAGAAATATATATAACAAAACTGACTTTAGGGCACTGAACAATGTTTTTTTTTTCACCACATATTCCAGGTATGTTTAATTGGTTCAGGATTGGCTTGATGCAATTAAAAAAATTCCAGTCTATAATAGATTTGTCTCACTTTAGTTACTCTTGATTTCTGACCCCAGCCTCAGTTGATTTATTGGGAAGTTTCCCCAAACATATTATTCGAATGTGCTTGACCATCGTCTTATGACCTTAGTTATCTCAGCCATACTTTTTCCTTTCACTCAACTTATCTGTTTTTGCTATGATTCTTAACAGTCAGCTTATTTAACAGTGACTTTTTATGGCTTGACCTGCTTTCTGGACAGTTGTAAAGTCAGAAGTCTTCCTCATCATTGTGTAGCCTACTGACCCAGACTGAGAGACCATTTAGAGAGCCAGGAAACCCACCCAGGTGTGTTAAGTTCATTTGCTGAACAGCTGTAACTGCATGACTTTCCGATGTTTAACTTTTTCACAGTATTTTCAGAGACATAGAGATTTGGCTAATCACCATGTGTAAGCAATACCTATCAGATGCATAAAGGCTTTAAATATGTATTAAATGATTAATACATTGCTGCAATACTTGAATTTTACATCTTGAAATGAGTGATAATGATCTTTTAAATTTTTTTAAATAATTTTTTACTTGTTAATGATGTTTTTACCTGCATTTTAAGTTAGATCATGATTATGAATTTAAAAAAATTCATTTTGCATGAAAGGAGTTTAATAACACATAGCTTAGCCCTCCTTTTCCTTCCATTAAGTTGTACTTTCGTCATGGGGTGTTTTTCTTGAAATGTTTCCTATCTATAGTTTGAACTTTTTAGCTCTATCTTAATGTCTTAGGTCTAAGCTGTTGGAACCTCAAAAATCTCTATCATTTTGCGGCCTCCAACAGGTTTTATTTCAACATTGCCAGAATTTCCACAGCATGATATCACCACCACCATGTTTTACCCTGGGAAGGCTGTGTATGGGGTTGACTCTTTATTTATTAGGTGGAATATGAAAACATTTTAAAAAGCTGTCTTTTTAGGTACAATAGCGTAAAAAACAATAAAAATATCAAACCAAACCAAACTTTTCAGAATGTAATGAAAAATTAGAAAAAAATACATAATTTTCCTTCCACTTTACATGTATGGACGACTACAGATAGAGCTGCTACTTAGACATCCACTGCAGTTTGTGGTTGTAAAAGGAAAAAAGATGCTAAAGAGCAAGAATTACAGCTTGAAAAAAGAATAATGATGATAAAAAGATTTTATTTTTACAAAAGTTTTTAATTCCTTTCAAAAAGGTCGAAAGAAAGTCACCAAGGACAGAATATAAGACATGTTGTCATTAAAATAAGATTTAAAACAAGAGTAAAGCGAGAGAACTGGACATAATGACCTTTAATGTTTGAAACTTTTTTTGTGGCTGTAATTGAATGAAACCCAGCGAGGCTGGCTTAGCGAGGTGAAGGAACACATTCAATTGAAAGAAAGTGTTTCTAATATGTTTGCTTAATGGCAGCGTCAGTGGTGCTGCACAAGTCGCAGAGAGAGATAGCAAAGGGAAAAGGGCAAGTAAATAAGATGGTGTGAAATAAATCCAATAAGCTCCACTGTCATGCTCCTCTCTTGAGCGCTTTTAAGATGCCGTGAATGAAATATATTAGAGCTTCTTTTGCTTTTCTTCCATGTGCGTTGCTGCAGTATGCTGTTGTTTAGTTCAGGAACAACAGCAGGACACTTCTTTCTTTAGTATAAAAAACTTGTTTCTCTTATTTGTGTCTCTACGTTCATTGCAGACACATAACAACACATAAAACAACTTAAGGAACTAGAATCATAATCATAATCTGTGCATACATTCAGTTTTACAATGTGTAGGGGTTTGGGGAAAAAATAGTTTTGGCCATATATCCTGATTTTCAGGTGCCCGATATTATATGGATCTTTCAGATCCTAATATCGATTTAAAAAAAACATTTTATTTTATTTTTTTTATACCTAAAACAATGAGGGAAAATGAGCTACCTCTGCACTGCCACTCTGACAGATAGCGCCAGTGACAGTTGGTGACATGGACCAACTCAAACCCCAAACAACATTGATACCAAATTAACTAAATGATCAATATCTTCTGATGAACTTAAACAGCCCTTTTTTTTAAATCTATAAATTCAATTTTGATAGCTGAAGAAAATATCATAATCTATAGTGATATTGCAATATTGTCATAATATTGTATTGTGACCCAAGTATCATGATATGTCTAGTACCGCAACATCCATGCCAATACTCATCCCTAGAGTATAGTATATAGGTGAGAAGTGTAAGTTTAAATAAATCATTCAGGCAGTTTTTTTTTAACTGGAAAGCTAAAGCTATAGTATTTGGCTCGATGGAGATACAGTATGAACAAAAGTTGAGATTTAACCATTATTTTTTCTAAAATAACAATATTTTACATTTACCTGTTTCACAATGGAATGGAGAGTTAACAACTGTAAAACTATGAAAACATATTTGTCTTATACCTGTATTATTATTATTATTCAATATTATTCAATTGAGCAAGGAGACTTTGTAAAACCTTTAAACTAACCTTCATTTCCTCTTAACAAAAGTGCTTTTTTTTCTATAAAAAAACATGGTTATGTTTAGGGTTCAAGGTTTTAAGAAGTGCCTGTTCCAATGGCGGTAAACAAATCCAAATCATCACCCCTCCCCTACCATGCATCAGACATGGGATATATATTTTTTGTGTTTGGAGATTTCAAAAATAACGTGGCTGTGCATCATGTCCAAACATCAAACATTAATCTTGTTACAGAAGTTTTCTGATATATCCAAAGGTAACTGCAAAACAAACTGCTTCTGCAATCTTCTTTTTAGAGATAGAAGTGTCGTCTTTACAAAAATTTTTTTTGCCGTTTTCATGCGTTTTGCTTTTACCTCATAAAATTCAGACAAATCAAATCAAACGTAAGAAAGATGTTTTCTCCAGCATTGCACAGGATGCAGATAATAACTCTAGCGAAGAATGGCGGTTAATTTAAATTTGTATTATTTGTACGTAAGCTTCCTCAATAAAGAATGATAGACTACTAACAGTTTGTAAAAGCAAACCCAATCCCAGATGGTTGAGTAGCAACAAATGCTTCTCTCTTGCTGATTTCATTGGTTCTTGGTCTGGTTTTTAGACTCACCTATATGCTTTATACCAACAAACTGTAAAATCTCCTTCCTTCATGGAGATGCTTACTCTTTTGCTTATAAAGCCTGCCTCCTAAGTGACAGAGATTGAATAAATGTATAAAGTATGTATATAAATCTATATATTCCAGCCTGCTTTGTGATATTTAATTGGAGAAAGTCAACAATAATTTGTAACTTTACCAATTTAAAGCTCAAATGCATCTTTAAAAGCCAAGACATACATAAATAACCATGTGATGAGCTAATCTAAACCTCTCACAGGAATTTTTGGATATTTTTTTAATGGTTTACCAAGGATGATTGGTTTAACTCAAGATCCTACCGGAAGCTTCAACTTTTCGCCATGCTTTAAGAACGCAAAAGCTGCCATATCTTTTTACTTGTATTGTTTTTGTTTAGATCTGTGGCTGATAACTCCATCAATTTTTTTCACTTCAACAAATAATAAAAAGGAAGATGATAAACAAAATAATACTTTAATATATATCTCAATACAATAAAAAATGACAAGAACATAGTTAATTAATTGTTTTAAATGTGATTTATTAATTTGCAACCCTCCAGAACATGACAATACACATTTCCTATCATTTAATTGTTTCACAAAACACATTCTCTTAAAGTGTCACCCCTGAAAAACTAAAGGTCATCTTCAGGTGCAGGAAATTAAATGCTGCTAGGAGTGCAGTCTTGATGTGAATCAAAGCAAAAATGAAAAGATGGCCATCAATTTAGCTATACCTAATCTGATGTTAATTTTAGCAGTGAGAAGCCTTGATTCGACTGCAATTCACAGGAGAGGAAATGAGAATGATTTAACAGTATGGGTTAAAACTAGGAGAAAAGAAGAAATCAACAGAAAAAAAAAAAAACTTACAGACAGGGAAAAAAGGTCAAGAAAGACAAATATGGGAGGAGACAGAAAAAAAAAGCTGGAAGAAAAGGAAGGAGGAATAAGAAAGGTTAAAAAAAAGTAAAGATTAAAAGGTATGATCAGGGAAAGAAAAGGAACAGAGTACAACTGCAGAGCAAAACAATCAACACAGATAGTCTGTGGTTGGAAATTAAACACATATTCTAAATAAACATACCCTTTTTACTCCTAAACAAGTCTGTTCTCCTGCAAAAGAACAGACATGAAGAAATGGAAGACTCTTCCTCCTATGCATTTAGAAGCAGATTATATTTACATATTAAGCAGGGCATAGTCCTTTTTATGTTTTTGAATAAGTAGCATAATAATCATAATCATAGATTAAGCCACACAAATTATATCTATTCATGACTAAGAAAGCAATTATTGCACACCTACACCTAACAAAGAATAAATTTATATCATATGGAACAAGATATGAGAGAGATTATCACGTGCATGCATAGTATATTGTTATAATCGAACATAACCATGTACTGGTTACCGTAATTGTTTCCCATAAGGTTTCTGATTCAGACTTGCTTTGTTGTTTGTTTAGTGAAAAAAAAATAAGGTTCAGTGTTATATTTTTGTTAAAGAAATAAGCACAAAGCAGTGATTTGTTTAGTACTTAACATATTTGAGTTCACTGAGCTGATTACATGAAGACATAGGCGGTAGAGATTTTACTAAAAGGTGCTTCAGGGTCTTGATGTCAGTAGATATTTACGCTCTTTACCAGAATGAAATCCACAGTCTTATACTTGTAACAGGTCACTGCACATATCTGACAGTATTTTACAGTTACAACATCCAAGCAAAACAAAAGCAGACTTCAATCTCCCCAACGATAAAACACTAAGAAGCTATATGTACAAATATGTACAATAAAAGCTCATGGTCTTTATAACAAACACACATCGGGATACATTTTATGCTGAATTATAAAAATATCTTGTTTTGAACAGTGGACCTACAGTATATGCCTCCACAAACATTTTATAGGGCTCTGCCATTACAAACACATACATCAGTCTAGAATCAGACTCTAAGTTTGTTTTGCTCTATTAGTTTGTTAGATGTTACAATGTTAAATGTCTTCTTTACTACCCCCTCTCACACAGATGTTTGTTCTTTTAACACATTCAAGCAGATTGGCAGTCAATGGGGAAATGGTACCTTACATGTATTTTAATTGGATTTTATGTGATTAGTCAACAAAAAGGTGTGCATAACTGTAAAGTTGAAGAAAAACAATACGATTGCCTGAGGTTTTAATAATAAAATAAAAAAAAACAATATCTGAACAGTATGATAGCATTTGAATGTAAAGTGATTACCCTACATGAAATCCAGGGCAACCAATTGCCTTCAGAGATCTTCTGACTGAATTTGCACTCAGTCTGCTCTCTGATGGCCTCATTTATGGTACAGTGAAATGATTGTAGCCATAATATGTGTGGTTTGCAATTTTTCACAATCAATCTAAGGCATGCAGTTGTAGAGTAATGTGCTTTTGTGGTATGAATCAAAAATGGAATTTTTTGACTGACCTAAGAAAAACCTGTGTGGCAGAAACAGACCATTCCCATAGTGAAACATGGTGATGGCAGCATTATGCATGCGAGCTCCATGGGAAATGGAGGAACTATATAAAGAAGAATCTTAATATCTGGTAAAAATTCCTTCTAGAAGATGCAAAAAGCTAGTGATAGTGGGGGAGAGCTTAGACTCAAAGTAGGATAGCAACCCCAAACATGGTTTGAATGAAACATAAGTGCTAGCCCAGTACATGCCTAGATTGAAAAAACTGAAGCAGCCTCTAAAAAGAGATCTTTACAGATACTCTGCATTCAAACAGAGCAAGCTTGACTTTTTAAAGAGGAAAATAAGCTACCACATTTGCTCATACAGACAATAATAGTAACAGCTGCAGTTGCAGCAGAATCTATCTCTAACTAAATTGAAATTTCTTGGGGCTGAAAAAAAAACCTTTAGCACTTTTCAGATTATTATTTGTAAACAGATTTCCTTCAACATAATGATCAAACACTTCTTTGAGTTATTTCGGCACATAAATTCCTGATGAAATACATTGAAATGTGTGGTTTTAACACACTGAAATGTACAACACCTTAAGGGTTAGGAATACTTTTGCAAGGCACAATATGCTTACACAAAAAATAAATAAAATAAAATCAATACAGATGTCCTAAAATGTATCACAAAATGGAAAAAAAAAGTCCAAATCCCTGCTCTTATTGCTGTCGGTAAAATCTCTCACCTGGGTGCTGTAAAAGCAGATCACTTGTGCTCCTGTGGCTGCTTATGTGCATGTGTGCAGCTGCTTCACTGTCTGCTGTATTGCTCAAACTTCCAGTTCATTCTAATCTTTGTGTCAGACCTGTTGTAGTCAAGACCACATCAACTGAGACCAAGGAGTACTGAGACAAGATCAAAACAAGGCCAAGACCCTTTGAGACCAAGACCAAGACAAGACATTAGAGGTCAAGACCAAGACAAGGCCAAGACCTTTAAAGACCAAGACCAAGACAAAATCTTTAGAGGCTAAGACCAATACAAGGCCAAGACATTTCATGGCAGAGCCCAAGACAAGACAAAGACCTTTAAAGGCCAGGACCAAGACAAGGTGAAGACTTTTACAAGCCAAGACCATATAAGGTCTTTGTCTTGATCTCTGCCTCTAAAGGTCTTGATCTTGTCTTGGCCTCTAAAGGTCTTGGTCTTTGACTCTAAAGGTCTTGGTCTTTGACTCTAAAGGTCTTAATCTTGGTCTTGGTCTCTAAAGTTTTTGGTTTTGGTCTTGTCGTGGTCTTGGTTCTCCTTGGTCTCGGTTTGTGTGGTCTCATACAACATTACTTTGTGCCAAAGTAAAAAAAGGGATCCAGTAAATAAGGACACAGCTTTAAAATCATGTGTAGAGAATGCAATACGTGATTATATGAGAAAATATGAAAAAGGTTTAGAGAGACCTTCTCATCAGACATCCTCCACTCCGATAGTTTTTGTGAAATGTTTACAGTGAGACTCATGCACACAGAGAAAGGGTCAAAGTACCACCCATGGTGTCTATCTGGGTCTCATTCTCTTCTTCATTGAATGGCAGCAAAAAGACCATCAACATTGATTCGAAAAATATGGAAGTATGTTTTAGTAGTTATAAAGTCTACTACTTTTCTCTTATTCCTACAAAGAGATGAAAAACATACAAAACTTTACATAGCTACCATGAAATCATGGCACATCATTAATGCTGTTATAACAAATGAAACAAATGAAAAAAGTGAAAACAGATGAATAAGATCGGTGCTTTGAATTGTTCTTTTTAACTTTAAGAACAAACAAAAGATTGCATTCAAGGACTCAAAACTATGGAAAACGTTGAGGCCAGTTATGATATTTAAAAAGACATACCTTTAAAATATGTAGTTGCCATTTAAACTGCATTTCTCTTGAAAGAGTAAAATTAATATTTCAAAAGGTAGCACTCAGAACTTGATCAGTAGTCAGTCAGGTCATACTGGGTTTGATAATTATTTTCCACTAATTTTCTTAGGAAAAAACAGATCTCATAATCTACTGCTTCCAAATCTTTGGGATTAGTTATTTAGACAAACCTAAAACATCTAAAAGAGAAACAAACATTTGGTGAACACAATATAACAGCAATTTTGTAGGGTTTTGTGCCTCAGTTTTATACTAAACCTTATTTTCTAACTCTCGTTGTTGCATGTTGAGGTTCTTATATTGCATTAATTAGGAGGTGCCACATATTCGGGGTTGGTGAAAGAGAAGCCGAGGAACTCGTCCTGGTCCAGGTTCATGATGACAAGCTTGTCCGTCGGCGTCAGGTCCGTAGCCATCTTGGTGAACTCCTTGTCGAAGTTACAGGTGTCCCTACGGTTTTTCTGCGAGCGGTGATCGAAGGTTATGGATGAAGTATTGAAAGGGAGTGGAGATGAGCAAAAAAAAAATAATAATGAAGGGGAGTGGAATGAAATGTGTGGGAGGAAGAAAGCATAGTGTCGTTAAACAACTCAGTGGATTATCAATTTAAACCACAAAGTCTTTTCCTTTCAGCATTCAAATGAATGATTTAACTAAAGTGTGTGGCAGCATAAAAGAGTAGTTTATCCTTTATTCCTAAAGTTTAACAAGTTTCTTGGATTATTTCTCTCTTTACAGTCCAATCTTTCCAGCCACAGTAAAGTTTAACTTTATAAAACAAAGACTCCAGACTTTTTACATCCTTATCCAACTTAAACATTTGTTCCAACAGTTTCAAAAGCTAAATTGCGCCTCCAGGCAAGAACATATAATTATAAAGCATGATTAGATCTGTTGATTCTCTGGAAGGTTTTTAAATAATCAGGCATTTCCAGTGTATTTCTTTTGATGAGTGTTGCAATGCCTTTTCAGCCAAATCTAATTCCTAACCTCTCAGGTGCCTGAGCAGAGATGAAAAAGCTTTTCCGTATGACCAAACAGTAAAATGAAACGACGGGGCATAACTAAGAGTAATAGGATGGATCAATGCTGATCCTTTAGAAGCCCAGTGAGAATGTTGGTGTTATAGATGTATTAAAAAAATCCTGTAAGGATGAATCTTTATGTGTGACCTTTGGGTGCAATGGAAATCATTGCTCAGCTACTAGTTTTAATATGATCAGCAAGGCTCTCCATCTGTATTTGATCAGTATTTGGCACCAGGTTTTTGTTGGTACCTTTAATGTTCAAGCAATTGATAAATGGTGTCTCAATGTTATGCAAAATCTAAACTCTGTGGGAAAATATGTCAGAAGTTAGTGTCTGATTTGAGGCTTTAACTCCAGCAATGTATGATAAAGGAGTATTTCACTTCTATTGGAATGAATCAATTTGATCGTCTTTAGTTCAGCATCTAAAAATGATCTGATGCAACAAAGACACAAGAACAAATCTTCCATTTTAATTCGTATCAAAGCAGATTCATCACTGCACTGACTTAAAGCAGGTCTATGTGCCTCATGGGATGAAACATACAACTCATAATTTTCTATTAGCTCATTGAAAGTTTCAGATTAGCCTTTTAAACCATTAGTTTTAATAAACCCTGCAGTAAAACTGGCATTAAGCTACTTTAGCACCCAGATTTGAGAATACTTGATTCCAATTTTATAAACATTTGTAAGTTAAATATTTAATATGAAAATAAAATCAGTATTTAGGAACAAGTTATTCCAAAAAAGTTAAAACACTCCACAATTAACTTTTTTGGAATGACTATGACCTGGATGACTGAGAATCTTCACCAGGACTTAGGAATTAGTCATAAAGCCTTTTTTATAAAGTTGGTAATTGCTTTTGTGAGATTTGCACAAAGCTTCAAAACATAATGTCTGAAAGCAATACAAGGTGCAGCTAATGAGGTTTGCATTACTGTACATATTTTCAGAAAATGCACTTGTTCAATACTTACCTCTATAATACACTGAGTCTCTTTGAGGAGGCATCAGAAAACATTTGAATAACATTTGAAGTGTTAAAACTGAGTGATTAAACATCATCAGAGCTGAAGATAGTAGATATTGTTTTAAGGTCTAGCCATGGGGAAAAAAAACAAGTGGACTACAGTCTGAGAGTCTGAGAACAACAGAGTCTGATAATAAGTATAAAATTTAGTGTTCTTTTTTCCAAAGCTTTAAAGCTGCGTTGAATAGGATTTGTGTTTGAATGTATTAGTCTTGCTGGTCGAAGAAAAACTGCATCTTAAAAGGAACTTTGGTTTCAAAGTAATATACAGACTACTCTTTTTGTACCCAGGGACCAAACCCTGCTGAAAATATGACTAACTGCCTGGAACTGGCTTTCTAAGCTCCTCCTGAAAGAATAAGAGCCAAAGATTCTGCAAGAAGAGACTAGTTTTCATTAATTACAAAGCCCTTTCCACTTCCAATACCATTCAGAAGATGACAAATAAAAACAACAACTCTGCACACCTGATGCATGTACCAGTCAGACAAGATGCATGCATCAGGTGTATTTGCCCCAAGGCAAGAATAACAACTAGAGGACTTCTCTGCTCATTGCTTCTGCTAAACTCAAAATTCCTCCCTTTACATCAGGTAGGCTTACACTGTGATGTTGTTTCTGAAAGAAGGAAATCAGTTTTAGGATATATCACTTTCACAGTTGATAGTTTTTTTTTGATAATGTAAAGCTTTGTTTTGATGCTGTAACTGTTACAGGCCAAAGAGAGTAGTAGGCTAGGCTATTAGTGATTAAACTTTGTGAATGATTAGCTGGAGCTCTAATTGAATGGCAATTGGAGCTTTTTCTTGAACCTGAATAAAATATGTCTGCATATTTACTATATAGGTGCCAAATAGTGTCTCCACAATCCTGATGGCTAATGGTAGAGGAGGTTTCTGAATGCTGCTACAAACAAGATTTTCTATGTTGCTAGCTTAGATAATCCTAGATGTGATATCACCAAGCCTTCCATTCAAATTCCTTTCTTCTCTAGATCTTCAGAAAACCATAGAAGGCCTCAAGAAGATGTTGCGCCCATAAGTTTTTTTTTAATTGGCCACATATTCTCTTGTAGATTCAGGTCTAGACTTTGACTAGGTCGTCTGTGTTTTAACATTGTGTGTTTACTGTAATTTTCCTGCTGGAAGGTCAGATTCCATCCCAATCTCAAGTCTGTTGTGCCCTTCAACATGTTTTCTTCAAGTATTGCCTGATTCTGGCTCCTTTTTATCTTCCCAACTTCCCTGTTCATCATCAAAATCCAGGGAATGTTATCACCACCATGTTTCCCTCTGGGGTAGGGCTGGGCATTTAATTGCATTTTCAATATTATCACAATCTAACGAAACACTAATTTCCAATTGTAGTGGAACTCAATTTCGGTCGCCAAAGAAAAGCACTGAGTTTGCTACACCAGCCCTTTAGGTGACATTAATATACAACACAGTTGCCGGTAGCTCGGAGATCCATGCATATGAGTAAAAGTGAGCACTTTCCACACAGCAGTAACAGTAAGGTACTGCGACAATGGTTTCTGGACAAGCAAGCTTTCAAAGTCATGAAAACATTTTTTTTTTGTGCAAACAAAAATTAGACTAGACTTAGACTTAGATTTATTTGTAATTTTGTTTACACAAGTGTAAAACAAAGGTTGCTTCTGAAGTTAGTCGGTTGATAAGGAATTTCTTTTAAGGTAAAGGAAGTAGAATACAAAAGCATGTCACAGTTTTCACATTTTTGTTTCCAAAACATTTTTTTTCCCATTTCCTACTACTGTGCTTCTTTTTAGATCTGTCACTTAAAATCCAAATGAAAAACATTTAAAGGCAGGAGTGTAGTGGAAGATATATCCAACCGCTGTTTTTTGTATTTCTGAATCATGCGTCCTTTGCGGGCGACAGTGGCGTTGGATGTAGGAACCGTCAATCGAAGGATTGACGGTTCAAGCCCCGGCTCTGACTTTCATTGTCGTTGTGTCCTTGGGCAAGACACTTCACCTGCATTGTCTACTGATGGTGGTCAGAGGGCCCGGGGGCGCCAGTGTACGGCAGCCCTGCTTCTGTCAGTGAGTGTGTGTGTGTGAATGGGTTAATGATTGAATGTAGTGTAAAGTGCTTTCATCAAGTCTCCTGACTTGAAAAAGGCCATTTACCATTTACTTTGCAAAAGCTCTCTATGCTGGAAACACCATCGCCGGAAATTTCACCATGAGAGGCAGCAAAGTGCCAAAATGCAATAAGTCAGCAGGACATCTCCATAAGAAGAAGAGGTCTCCACCGGCATTATATTTACTGCAAATCCAAATTTGGGACTTACTTAGCTGGGTCCGTTCTCTCCCACTTGCTTTCCTCTTTTCAACTACATTGTAAAAAGCTTTCTATTCTGGTTAGGTTGTTCAGGATTCTTTTCAGCAATTGATGCTTGAGTTTACACTAAAGACTGAACAAATAGCTAAAAAAAAAAGCTCCAGCAGCAAACCAGCGTATGAGCATTGCTTCGTGCTGCAACATAATGTCTGAACACTAGCCTAACAGCGTAGGCAAAACACAAAATGTTTGATTGAAAAACAAGTAGTAGGACCATAAGTGCAATAATACCATCCATCAATTAAGTTATTTTAGATGAATCTCGACACTTAATATAATTGTCAATCATTCTGGTGATGTGTTTACATAAGGCCGTCCGATATGCTTCGACAGTTAGCTATCTTTTATCTTTTTCTGGGCATTTGCCTTTTTAGCTGCATATGTGTGGTGAGCTACGGATTCAGACAGTCATTGAAGCTCACCTTTCTCCCCGTGGTTCTTTGAAAATGGCCCGAGGGTCGTAAAAGAAAAAATGTCTATGAATTGTATGAGAAGAAAATAAAGGCCTCAGAAGAGACAGATATATCTGGGATTGATTTGCGCAGAGAGCTATTTTTTTTTTAAGTGGAGAGAGAAGGCCTTTAAAAAAAATGCGAACATTCTCCACACCTTAAATTTCTGAGTAAAATCTTCTATCATGCCTTTTAGTTTGCGGTTGCAAAAGAAAAATGTAAAACTAAAAAGCTGTAAAGCATTAAAAAAATTGATAGAAGAGTATATGGCACATAAGGGAGATTCCACATAAAGGAGATCAGAGAAAGTGGAGATTGAAAAAGCAAATGAGAAAGTATCCAATGCAACATAATGTTAGAGGCTGTAGTAAACATAACTGTGACTCAGCGCTGAAGGGGAGTGAAATGTGTGTTTGTGTAGCAGTAGCAGCAGAAGGGTTCTCCTGGACAGGAAAGTGTCATCGCAGATTTCGCCTGGCGAAAGGCTCCAGTAACTGGCGTGTAGTGGAGGAAAAAAGAGAGCACAGCGTTTTAGAAATGAAGGGAGGAGGAGGACATTTTTTTTTTTTTGTAGTGAGTAAAAATGGCTGCCTTCCAGTTCACATTCAGTACACCAAGAAAATCAGCTTATCATGGCTACAACTTGCTAGGGATAAAAATGTTGAAAATGCTAAAACTACCAAAGAGACGTTAACATCTTAACCTGGAACTCTGTTCTTTGAAGAGCAGGGGAGGGGAGGGGGGGTTAGCACCGGGAAAGGCATAGTTCGGAAATGTGTCTTGTAAACTATTACATTTACAACATGTATACTCTTGGCTTCCCTTTTAATCTGTGATTAATATTTGTTTCTTTTCAGTTTAGTTTAGACATGTCAAGCATGCACTACACATTAGCCTAAACACACCCTTTAAAAAGCTCCACTAAAAATAATGTTAACCCCCCCATAAATGTTTCTAGATAGAAGGGCATCTGTAGGCCATTGGGAATAGACACAGCATTGTAAACCAGAGGGCCTATTGAAGGACTTGAAATGACCTTCTGAGGTCTGGTCAGCTGGCTATAAGCGCATAAAGATAATATGAATATTAGTTGCACTTGATAAATCCTATCAGAACATTTAAAGGGTTTTCTTACTCCTGAGTGGGTGTTTTGCTGCAGGGGAAGGTGGAGGGCAACACCAATGGGAGCAGCAGCAGCTAATTAACAGAGCTGTGGTTAATTTCTTATTAGTTTCTGCCTCTTTCATCCAGCATCGAGCTGGGACCTGGTCAAAGCATGACAGCAACAAATCCCGTCGGGCCACTTTCACAGCTTTGCTTGTATTTTCTTACAAAACCTGAACAACATAATGACTGAACACACAGCTCAGGTATGTAGCTGTGGTATAAACAATTATTCCCTCACCTTTTCACAATTAGATATTTTAATTAGTAACTATTTAAGTACCTTCTCAATTATGAGCTAATAGATTTTTTTGGAAAGATTATGCTTTTTTTAAAACGTTTTATTTTTAAGCATTAAAACAGTTTTTTGGTGGACAGACACTGATCACTCCATGCCAGCTTACCAACCAGATTGTTGAGCATTGTGAAAATTCAGTCACATCATGTGACTTTTCATCTTGCAGAATATTACCATAGTTTTCCAAAAACACCAAATATCTACAGTATGAGCTGAAGGTCTTTCTTTAATCCATTTTATTTAAAATTCCCAAACATTATGGCTTGTTCCTCCAGCATTGATTACAATTATGTGCATGAGGCCATGCATGCAGATTAGGTGAGCACATCATTAATTAGTTCTAGTGATTTTTAGGAAATCCAACAGCTACTTTCCTTTCAGAGGAGCTGGTAACAATGCTTAACACCACAAGCTCTCCCTAAACAAACTGCATCTCTTGTATTCGCTTAGAAGAGTGAAAAGTCAGATTTTTAATAACTTTAATGACAAGTATTCTGTCATTTTCAACAGCACAATGGACATAAAACGTAAAAGCAATCATAAGATGGTATTTTTTAGGCAGTGGTGTTAGTGCCATCCAACCACAGCATTTTTACTCAAGGTCATCACATTATTAGAATCTTATGCTGCTCAGTGCTGGTTGCAAAAATGAGTTTGTGCACAAGGTTTACTATATGAAATGAGCTTTCAATTTTTTTTCCAGGACTACAATTAACACTAGTTCTATCTATATATCCTAATAATTGTGAATATTCACTCATAAATGTAACTCTCAGAAACTGTATTTAAAGATACATTTTTATTTTACCAACCTAGAAAACACAAGAAAATTTAGAAAATTAAGCTCTTTAATTTGTAAAAGCACTGCATCTCAAATGAATATGAAGAGGTCAGAAGCTTCACAGAAGGGAAGAAAAGAAAGCAGTGGGGGAAAAAAAAACACAAGGAAACAGAAATCTCATAGATCACAATGATAAAGAATACAGCAAGGGCAGGTGCATCCAAAAAGTAAAGAGTCTGCACATTATTGAGGAGGACAGTAAAGGACAGAAGCGCTTGAACACAAGGTAATGTTTCCAAACTCAAACTCCCAAGGCCTAAGAGGAGCTTTTGTTATTGATGGGAGCCAGCATGCCCTGCTTGTACAAGTTCACATCACATGTATACCTGGGCATTATATCTGCAACAGATCTAATCTCAGAGGCTACATTCATACCTAAATGGTAGAACACTGATGATCTCCATACTGCATCGAGGTATGAAAAAGGATCGGCCCTTTATAGTAGATTATTGCCTCACTATCCTGATCATGTCCTGTTGTTTTCAATAAGCAATGCAGCATCAGAGAAACATCTCAAACATGCATGGCAGTCAGTTAGGAGGACAAGAGTTAGGGACAACTGTTTTAAATTTACAAACAAAAGGAAGTTTATGTCTGTAGTTCATTAAAACCTACTTTGAGCAAATGTGGAAATGTTCAGTCTATTATTAATATGTCCAAAAAAAACAAAAAAAAACAAAACAAACAGATTTTCATTTTAATTTGCCAACTATTGTAATGAGGGAAGATCTAAAAATACAAAAATTCGGGCTTTCTTGAATTGTCAAATTTTGAGCTCACACTTTTATTGAAAGGTGCTTATTTTCTATTAATGGAGGATCTCAGTCCAGTGGCGCCTCCAGAAATATTTCATAGGGGTGAAACTAAAAGCCCTAAATTTAGGGTTTGAGTCTACTATTGTAATAAACCTGCCTGTAGAAAACTACGAAAAAGACTTAAGTAAACACCAACTCATATTTTGGTTTATTGTGTGTGAGATTTTTAACGTTACTAATGATCTAATATGTATAGATACAGATCAGTTAACATTTTGAGTTAAACAGTAATTGTTTTTTTCTTATTCATTTTTTATAGTTGAAGAGCTGAGCCTTAGTCTGAGCACACAAGAGCCACAAGAAGTGGGATGGGGAGAGGGGCAGGTGGGTCACAGTGTGCAAGTGTTACGCCCCTGAAAATGGGGAGATATAATAACAGTGAAAAGAGTTGTTTTTTTGTCAGCAAGAACTTTTACTCTAATCAATATCTTGTTTACAACAATAAACTGTTTATACAATTTTACAGGACAAAAATGCCTGGGTATAAAGAGCGCACATATTAATAATAAATAATATATTTCAATAATATAGCTAATATAGTTACCTGAGGCATAATCCCTACAACAAGCAACAAATCCTCTGAGATTAACATTGAAACATTAAACAGCAAGTAAATAACTTTTGTGCATAAACAGGTAACTTTTTCCTTACACATTGGAAAAACAACCTTATACCCCTGTCAACAAAAAATAGTCATGTAATGTAATGAAACTTACAATATCATTGTTGGTCAGTGCAATTTAGCGGGAAGCTAGTAAACACGCCCCAACACACTACTTAGAATATCCCACAAACACATTTAACATTCCTTCAACATGTTAGTGGATTACTACGATCATGCTATGTTTAACAGTAACAACATACCTGAAAATGGGGAGGAATACTGAGTGAGGATGAACCTTTACTCTAATGAGGAAAAGACCTCAGAATCTCCAGGCATGTTGGCAAAGAAAGATGGTGTCCAGTTCAAGATCACCTCGTAAATTGTAAATTCACACTTCTTAACCACAAATTGCACAATCAGAAAGACACTGGCGGGCGGGGTGGCCAATGGTGCTTCCACTGTTCCATACTGCCTAAAATTGGGTTACAATTATATTGAAAATGTGTGTATTTGTTATCAATGATTAAAAAGTAAAGTTTGTTAATTTTAACACTGTAGAAACAACCTTTTTTCAAACTGTTACAGTTAAAAAGGGATTTAAACTGAATTAAACAATAGATTTCTGTACACTCCATCATCACTGTCATTCTAACGGAGGTTAATGCTAGGATAGGAATACAGGATACCAGCTAGCTAATTCTAACATCTCCATTTATTAAGTGTAGAATTACAGGAAATCAACAGGAAAGGTGTATGCATTAAGACAGGAAGCAGTTTGAGTTTATTTTATAACAAGTCCTACAGTGGGAAACCTTTATTTTTTATTAAACGTTTATTTACACAGAAAACAAGAATGGCTGAGATTTTAAAAAGCCTTTTCAAGGGTTTGTTGGAATTAAGGTACCCTTGAATTGGGCCTTCAGTCATGAGTTGTGAGGTTTACAACAGGACCAAGGTTCAGAGAGGAACTTGGGAGCAAGATGATCAACTTACAATGCAAACTTACAGTAAGGCATCCAGAAAGAGAAATGGGCAGAATAAGAGAAACGGAAGAATCCAGCAGTGAACAAAGAGAACATGTGAGCTTGTAAACTGAGGAAAGAGTGGAGAATGATTTGAAATGCGGGTCAGCTCATCAGGATGATTTGAAGCATCTGCGGAAGAGTGAAAGCAAGAAAGCTAAGAGACGAAGACTAATACACACAGATTGAAAGACACTACTAACCAAGTGAAAAGACTAATATCGATCCATAGAAATAACCTAGCAGAAAGGAACAGAAAACCAAAATCTAATCCTTTAAGCATGATAAAGCCATTGGCAAACATTTCTAGTGATTTAACTTTTGAATGTATGACTTTTTCTTTACTCTAAATATAGCACCATATCAACACTTCCCTACTGTGGTATTATTCCTGTACAGAACTTAAGGATTTAACAGTGATTTTGATTAAAGTAACAATGTTTTGTGGGTGTCCCTCTTCAAGACACATCATTTCAACACCAAAATCACAAAATGCAAAGAGTGCTGATCCTTAGAAAGATGACAAATTTTTGGCTTCTTTGGGTTTTTCTAATTTCCTAGAGCACTTCTACTAACTCATTCTAGTTTTTTATCAATTCGAAATTTTACATGCATATTTGCAAAAACAGATGCATTGAAATCTCAGTACAAGTGTCCATTCATACAGATAGAGTAAGATGAAAATGCTAGTGCTGCATGGACTAGTCAATTGGGATTATTTCTCAGGGAAGCAGTCAGAGCGTTATTTATCTGATGGGTAAACCTATATCCACATGGTGATAAGCATGCCTCCAATAAATTTCCCAAGAAGACTATTTGCATGTTGTTATTTTTTTAATCAACCCTGCAGGTACATATCAACACATGCAGCTGCCAGCAATGTAGAGCGGATCATAATTTGCTCCATCTCAGCTCACTTCAGTAGCAGTAAATGCTGTGAAGCACACAGAGAAAAAAACTAAATCAGCATCAAGCAGATGGTGAGATAAACATCAGTGGCCTTTGGTACTGATGCAAAGATAGAGAACTCAGATTAAACAGCAGCATTAGGGTGAATAAACTCAAGCAGTTTTCACATGCCTGCATTTTTAGATTCAGTGGTTTTAATGGAAGAGCAGGACTGCTTCCTTCCTTCTCCTGTTTCCCTCCCTTCCCGATTCCCCTTCACCTCTATTTCTCTCTTACAGTTTACGTCTTTTACGTGACGAGAGGATTACTGGGAGACGAAGTCCGCCGAAGATGCAGGGAGAGTGGGAGGGAGTTGTAGCGGAGACGAGAAGAGGGCAAATAAAAACAGCCGCTATCGAACGCTGACCTGTTTTGGGCTGATAAGCTGAAGCTTCTTTGTGCTGAAGCCACTGGCTTTAATTTGAGGGCTGCAACATTTGGAATTAATTATCACACAGCAGCCCTGCGCCTTACAGTGCATGCTGAATAGTACATCCACGACAATACAAACTTTATACAGCTTATGTGCTGGAATTTATTGCTACAGAGGTCTCCCGCTTGCTTTATAATACATCTGCAGCTGCAAATATGCAGTTAAAAACTGGTTATGTTCCCTTATGTTCCCTTTTCAATACCTTTATTTTCCTAGAAGTGACTTTGCATTGAGTCAAATGTTGATCAATGTTAGCAGCATTTTTAAAAATCTATATACAACTGTTCAGGAGATGCACTTCATCATGACCAGGGAGTCATGATGAAGTGCTTTGAAAGGTTGGTTAAAGAACACATCATCTTCAGTCTTCCCACAGCATTTGACCCGTTCCAGTTTGCCTACTGACAGAACCCCTCCACTGAGGGCGCCATCTCCTCTGCTCTTCACCTGAACCTGGCACACCTGGAGGAGAAGAGCACCGGATGCTGTTCCTGGACTTTATTTCAGCTCTCAACACCATCATCCCACAGCATCTGTGCTGGTAGGCTTATGCAGAGATAAGAGCCTGACTGAGAATGTGGAGATGACCAGGGAGACCATTATCAACTTCAGGAAAAAAACGCCCTAACTACACCACACTGCTCATCAACAGCACAGCTGTAGTGGTGGTCAGCAGCACCATATTCCTGGGGTTGCACATCACAACCTCCCCTGGACTATGAGCACCACCTCACTGGTCAAAAGGGTAAAGAGGTGCATGTACTTCCTGAGGAGGATGAGGAGAGCCCAACTGCTCAAGCCATCCACACCACCTTCTACAGAAGCACCATAGAGAGCGTTCTGACCAGCTGTCTTACTGTGTGGTGTGGAGGCTGCAGTGCCTCAGACTAGAAGAATGGGAGAAGTGGTGAGAAAAGCATGGATCATAGGGTCTCCTCTTCATTTCATCCAAGAACTGCATGTCTGGAGCCGGTGACATCATCAATGACCCCGTCACACCCCCACCATGGACTGTTCTCCCTGCTGCCCTCTGGGAAAAAAGCTGTCGGAGAACCTGCTGGTCCTGCATTCGATGCAATCCGAATTCTCCGACAGCTTTTTTCCCACTACCAGAGACTGCTGAACTGTTGAAAAAAATTCTAAATCAAGTCACAAAATGAGAGTCTGCATCACACTCGTAACATCAAACCAAATAGAACTAAACTCAAAAATATTTTTCTACTGCATTTTTGCACCATATATATTTGTTTTTGCAATGCTCTAAAGTTCCACATAAATGCATTTTGCACCATGTTTTTCTCCCACGCTGTTTACATGTGATGGCTGCTGCACTTTATGGAATGGAAATGTTCATTTCACTGCTAAGCTGCTGCTCATTTACTGTCTGAAAGCTGTACAAAACGAAATGTTGTTTTGTATATGCTATGTGCATACAAAATGTTGTCTAAGTCTAAGGAAAAAGCAAACTCATTGATTGATCAGATGTGTGGGAACAAAACTAACTATCTACAGTATAATAGTTTCTATTATATAAATATAGCATAGCTTGGTTGCAGCTTTAAAGTACACAATAGGTTAAAAGAGTCATCATTTAAATGCAACCACTATTTATATTTAGAAGAATGTCTCTCTGTTGGCATAAATGCGTGGTATTTTTAACATAGGAGACAAGGACCTTCTATATCCTGAATGATGCCCCTGTGCCTGAAAAGCAGTGAATTGGGATGTGTACAAGATGGATGTGGATCGTTTTATTCAGTTAAACTTCATAGTTTACCTGGAAGTAATGTAATAAATGCAGTCTGTCCTGGGTTACACTGAGGGACAACCCACTGACCTGAGATTACTCCACTCAAGCAGCAGAGAAAATATTCAGCAGGACGTGTTACACTGTTTTTAATGTCAGTCCTTTGCAGCAGACCAGCAGTGATCTATCAGCGAAATAAACAGCCTGCTGCAGCCATGCAGAAAACCTGTCTTTAAAAGTTACGTTTTTGTACTTAAATCTAACACAACATAATTAATTATAATTTACCTTTGAAAATATTATTTTAATTTGATCTATGTATATGTGTGCAAGAAGAAAACAAAATAAAGCCCAAAAATGATACTATTGTTGTACAATCATTGTACTTTTGGCCCTTGCCTACAAAACCATAAAACCCTGAGCATAACAAATGTTAAAGCGATGAGCAAGCATCATATTGAGGGAAAAATACAGCAAGACTCTTGTAAAGTTGTTTGACAAAGTATACCTTACATGTGCACCTTTGCGACAGAATAAATCTTTTATTAACCAAATGTATTGCAAATGTCACACACAGATTGAAGATTTCTGGATTCTTCTTTTCTGGATTTTTTTGGTTCTGTTTAAGTTTTCTTTTTGGGTGTTCAGTTACATTTTGATTTACCGGTATGTCATTCTGTGTTTTCTAGGTAATTGGTTTCATTTCCATTTTGTGTGATTCTAATTTCTGGTTGTATTTGAGCACTTATGTATTTCTTATTTACTTTCTGTTGCCACCTTTGGGCCAGTCTCCTTTCCCCTAGCTCCCTTCTAGATCCTTCTGTCCGCACCTGCTCCCAATCAGTTGATTACACCAGGCATCCCCAACCTCGGTCCTCGAGGCCCGCTGTCCTGCTGGTTTTAGAGGTTTCCCTGCTTTAGCACAGCTGATTATAATAATGGCAGTAGACCAAAAATCTGTTAATCAGCTTTCAATTAAAATCAGCTGTGCTGGAGCAAGGAAACCTCTAAAACCTGCAGGACAGCGGGCCTCGAGCACCAAGGTTAGGGATGCCAGGATTACACTATTAATTGTTGTGTTTGGCATATGTCCTCCTCCTCTGTAGTTAATGTTTGCTGTATTATCCTCATCCCCTCACCCCTTCATTCCATAGGTTTATTCCTCCATAATGTCTCCTAGTTTTTGGTCCCTGAGTTTCTTGTCAATCAGTTCTGGATTATGGCCTCTGTATTGTTACTTCATTTAATTTTGCAGGAAATCATCTCTGCATTTGGCTCCTCAAGAAGTCTTCACTAATCCTGACATTGTTGTTCATATACAGTCTTAAACAGTGCAGTTAAAAAAAATGCCATTAACAAATAACAGGATTGGCTGTTCCCAAGTGTTTTGTTTAGTTTAGTATTTACTCACAATTTGCCCTTTGCTGCGTCCTGCTCTAACTCGTATAGAAGAGTTGATCTTCTTTGACATTGAGCAACAACACTCTTGGTATTTCTCTAAAGGCCGCATCTTTAGCCTACGTTAAATGAACATTTAAGATAAAAAATCTAACACAACACCATGGCTATTTATGAAAACTTTTTTTTTTTTTTGTCTCCATTAATACTCATAATGCCTATAGAAAGATGGTTGATTCAGACAGTCACAGCACAGATTTCATCAATGTGCATGTAAATATCAGGTAAACTGCTTAATGTAAATGATGGAAAAGGTGTTCGGGGTTTTTAGATGTAGCAAGGGGATGCTCAGGGGCAGAAAAATGAAGACAAATAAATATTTACAAACCTTGCTTATAATTAAGGCCAAACAAGTACAAAATGATTAAATGTGCATACATAAAAGATAATTTTGACCTTGTTATTGTTTAAATGAGGTGAAATAGATCCTGTATACATGAACTTCCTGATTAGAAAACAAAGAAATGTACTGAGCATTTAGGCACACTGCAAAAAAAATGAAATCTAAATGTAATTTTTCTCAAAATAAGTGATTGTTTTAATGGAGGACATTATTCAGACTTTGCCAATGGAACAAGACAATTTACATTTAAGATGAGAAAAAACAATTGCATTGTCTTATTTCAAGTCCATATTATCTAATTATCTTATTTTGAGAGTAAAAAAAGAATTCTATTGAAAAATAACCCTATTTGCTTACTTGAATTAAGGATAAATACACTAAATGTAGGAATTTTTAAAACTTTTTTTGCAGTGTATCAATACTACTGGTACTGGTATGACATAATACATAATAGTTATATACATACATGTATGTATATATATATATATATATATATATATATATATATATATATATATATATTATATATGCATCATATATACATATATATTATGTTTATAATAGTTACATACATGTAGGTAACTATTAGGCACTATTAGGCAGAGACCAGCCTACTGTAATAGTCTCTCAGTTTCCCTTTTGTTGCAAATATCTGTGACCTATCAAGGACTGGATCCAGCAAGATCAACAAAATTGTGAAATCCGAAGACGAAGTCAGCACCTTAAATTACCTGGATATCTTAAACCCTTTGAAGCAGTTTTCTTTTTTGACTAGACTAATTAAACTACAAAAAGAGGCCATATCTTTCAGGTAACTGTGTCTATCATAAGGATTTAATGTCCATTAACAGTGTTTCAGAAGATGTTTCCCATCAAAGTTACATTACTGTTGTCTACGGGACACACACTTTCTGAGTAGAACCTGCTTAATTCCATCACGCTGCCTCTGCCGGCTTTCCTTCTTCACATCATGTGTCCTAAAGCCATTGTTTTTCTAGGTATTCACATTCAACTATTACCCCTCTGTGATGTAAAAAAAAAGTTTACATGCTTAATCATACCAGCCCCGCAACCATAGGGGTTCAAACTGAAATGGGCGTTGTTGCTGTTTTCAGCTGGTTTGTAGGAACACCTGTGGGGAACCCTAACTGGTTTAGACCTATGCAGCCTAATACACAACTAACAGAAATGCGGCTTCAACACACTTCTATTAGAACCATTATTTATGTCTTTTCAGATATGGTAGCTTTTTCATTGTATCCGAACATGCATCAGTCTTTATCCTCACCATTACCAGGCTAACAGCTTTTCTTTTTTGGACTTATTTTAAAAGAAACTAACCTGTCCAGACTAGGAAAAATATTCAATATTCAATATCATTCAATGATCAACTGTTAGTAGCATCTTAAAGAAATACCTGCCCTTGGAGTCCATTGGTGTGATGACAAAGGTCTGTCTGTTTTGCAACTTATTGGATTGCCAGGAATATTTGTCCGACTTCCCTATGATGAGGATAAAGTCCAGTGCAGACTGTGCTCTGGTTTTGTTTTCAGGAATTTTAGGAGAAGACATTTTGGTTATTTTATGTACTTTACTAAGACTTAATAGGAATAGCCTCTCTAACAACCTTTTTCTGTTCCAAATTGACTGTGCACCCAGTGCACAAAGTATGCTCCATAAAGACATGAATGAGCAGATTCAGTGTTGAAGAAATGGACTTTACTACATAGGAAAGAAACCTTATTTTGAGAAAAAAAAAAAAAAACATTCAGGATGAACGAAAGATTGGCAAACATCAGTGTCTGACCTCCAGTAACAGATCAGAATGGACATATTAAACCCTGCTGACCAGGCAGTGAAGTCAAAGATGTGTGTAAAAGGTGAGTGAATGCCTTTTCTATTAAAGTCTATATAACTATCCACCATGGAGGCGGGGGGTTGGCCATGTTTTTAAACAAAATGGAGAAAAAAAGAGACAAACAATGAGATTTCCACAGGTTGTCAGCAAATTCTCTTACCATGTTTTCCCCTAATTTTAATGTGGGTTGATTAAAACTCAGCTCTGCTCCGTTCCCCTCACAGCTGGAGCATTACTACCCGACTGGCCAACTCAAAGATGGATGTTAAGAGGATGAAGTCCTATTTGAACAAGGAGCCACACAGAGCCACTGTGCAACTAGGTAAAAGGAAGACCAGGTAGGTAATCTTGACATCTTACAGTAGCTGCTGACAAAATTACCTCTTGACTTGTGTGGCTTTCTAGATAAGCATTCCTTCCAATAAAGAAGTAGTGTTTCTTGGCAAAAGCAACTTAATCTTACATGATTCAGACAAAGAAGATTACTTAAAGGTAATGGCATTCAAACCTTGCTCGCCATAAATTTTACTTCTAGCTTAATGTACCAGTCAACCTAATTAGCACTGTCTTTATCTTTAAATGAAACAGTTTTGGTCCCCGCCTGCATTTACTGGCCTTATAAACATTGCAGTGGCAGCATTACAGATTTAGCCTCCCCCATTACACTTTACAACAGCTCAGTCAAAAATCACTGCATGTAATTTGTGTCCATGCTTGTTAACACTATAATGTGCTGCGGGTAGTAAATGGCGCAGGGTACAATTATTAAAAAGATGCCGTGCAGCCAGGCAGAGCAGCAGCACTACAGCTTGTACGGTGGATTGAGAGCAGCTTTAGAGGCAGCGGAGGAGCGCCTGAGTGGCTTAGCGGGGTTGTGTGTATGTAGGCCGTGTTCTGCATGTTATTTCCTTGAAGTCATCAGACCTACGCCCCCCCCATCATGGAAAGGCTCTTATGATAAGTGGCAGCCATGAAATATGCACAGCCTGCCCTAGCTGCCTGACTCGTTTCAGAGCTTTGCTTTACCTTCCCATCTCTTTCCTCCATCTTTTCCTCTTAAACTCTCCCTTTCTGACACCTTTTTCCCTCATTTCTAATCATTCTTTAGTGACTTCTCTGGCTGGTCAACAGCCACCCTTTCATTCACCTTCTATAACCCCAATCTCTACCTTCTGGGCTCTTTTTCTTCAAGTCTATTCCTTCTTCATTCCCCTTTACAATCACATCAGCTTGTATCCCAGGGGCAACAACAGCATTTGGGAGTTTGACTGTGTAATGAATTAAAGCTAAATCAGAGAAGGATGCAGCAGAATAGAGAAGCCAAAGCTCACCCAACAGACGGTGGACAATAAAAGGCACAAAATAACCATGAAAAGGAAAACTTTTGAATTGTTTATTTAAGGAATGTCTGCTATTCCAGGAATACCCCAAGAATAATAAAAAAAAGAGAAAAAAGGGATTTGGCACATGGAAAGCACTGTAAAAAGCTTTTTCTTTTCATAACATGAATGTTCACACACAAAACACAAAATTGTTTAGATTGGAGTACTGTTGTTACAGAAAACATATCGTAATAATATTTGAAAAGTGAGTAGGTCCTAAATGCTAAAAGTTTTATTTTTCATGCAATGATCATCTCCTCTTTTTATCAACAGAATGGGAGAGTAGAAAATAACACTAATCTTTGAATAAGAACTCCTCATTTACAATACGTGACCACATGTATCGTTATATGTATATAAAGATACTGACACAGTAATATATTGGTGCATAACGTATCCTAATGTTGTTTAATGTTGAAAAATCAAGCAGTAAATAATAATAATAATAAAAAGATGTGACCCTGTAGCCAAAGCGAATGTAATGAACACAGATTAAGACTAACATTAAAAATACAATAAATTATGACTTTTGAAACCTTTGAAAAGAGTTAAAAACTTATTTTTTTCCCACTGTTCTTAATATTTGGGGCTTTTAAATGCTTGTGTTGTAAATTATAAAAAGAAAATGTTTAACTGACCGTACAGACCAGAGTTAATTATCTTTGTAAGACCATAAAACAATAAAACAAGAGCGCTATGTTGTGACAATGCATAAGAGAAACATGTGTTCCCTGGTTGTTTTTTGTCTGTACTGTTTTATGTATTTTTTTTTTATTTTTTTTTGTAAAGCACTTTGGTCAGCTGTGGTTGTTTTTAAGTGCTTAAGAAATAAAATTGGATTGGATAAAAACTGAATCTGATCTAAAGAACAGAAAATGAAAGTCGGACATAATATGAACGTGAAAAACTAAACTTCTTAGGGTATTAAACAGCCTAAGATGACAGAGGATTGAGTTTTATTTGTCTCAATAGTTGAAACTAGGATTTGGGAATTTTATTTGTAGGAAACTAAGGTTTCACCAGAGTAACATGTTCAATGATAGAAATGTTACATGTATCAAATGGATCTCTGATTTTATATAACCTAAAACATCTGGGATTTTAAATAAACTGTTTCACACATGTGGTGGGTGACTAAAAACGGACCTCACATGTTAGTAGTATAAAATGGCAGTAAGACTCTTAGGTTTTCAGCTGTTTTCTGTAGTGCAATGTGTTTTGGACTATGCAGGATCCTAAACCATGTAAAATCCTGGGATCTAAGTCATGTTTTTTTTTTACTTTTAAAACCTACCTCTCTGAATAGAAAAGAGAAGTAACGGGAAAAAAAAGCATGAAAACTAATTCTTGATCAGATGCAAAGGGAACTGTGAAAAAGTTTCCTTTTACTGGTGTTAAAATAGAGAGTATGGCTACTTATAACTAAATCTGGCTAGATATCAGCACTAAGCAAATCCGATTGCAATGCTAAAGCTTGAGCAGAATGCGTTATTCTGAAAGATAAAAAATCACGTTGTTACAAATTACTTTCAGGCGACAACTTTACATTTTAGAACAGGAAATTGATGCAGGAAAGGAGTTTTTGAGATGACGCTATGCTGTGTTAATTTTCAGAAATGTTGCGAAAGGTAGAACTTTCTTTGGTCGGATCTTTCTCTTTGCACCACAGAGGGCTATTTCTGTTTTTTTGGGGGGGCAGAACTACAATTAATTTAATTAATTTACAAAACCAAAAAAATTTAAATTGATCAAATCTGAACTGGCAATATTTTATCTGAAGACATTTGTGAAAAGAATAATTAGATTTGGCAATAAGACCAAATTAGAGGTTACAAATTCTAGATTTGGGAAAAATGTTTATGCTGATTTTGAACCAAAGAAATGGGGATTCTCACTTCCACAAAAGATTTTAAATCTTGTGACATGAATATCCTCTGTTCTCACTCGTCATCTGTGTCACTACATTTGTTTCTAAAAACAGAGGCTTTGTCCGAATGTCTTCCCTAACCCCTAAATCCCTCAATCACTATATAGAGCAGGGACTATAAAGTGGACTTCATAGGGAACTCTGTTAAGTGAGTATTTGGACAGATGATCACTACTTTTCATTCTCGTTGGTCAGGATAATCCACCTCCCTGTACACTACACTTGGCATCTTTGTTATTGTTACTGTTGACGAGTAGCTATAGCCTAGGGCGACAGCAGGCCGTTGTGACAATAAATCCCATAATGCTTTGCGAGGGGAGCTTTCCTCGCACAGCATTCCACTATTCATCTAGTGGCCATCGATGATCACGACTTTTCAAGGTGCATTGTGGGAATTTTCGAGTGCACTACTTTTTCATCCACTAGATGTTCTGACACTCGTTTAAAATGACATAACCACTATATAGGGCCCTATACTATAGGGCCCTATATAGTGATTATGGATGACATTCGGACACAGTCAGAGAAAAATTTTCATAAGAGCAAGAAACATTGGTTGAACAATTACTAGTGAAACATAAAATATGTTTCTTTTTTTAGGTGGATCTCAAATCTGCTGTTTTCTTTAGCTTCTACTACTTCCACGGCTTTGTTGTTAAACTGTTTTTGGTCCATTACTTTACACCTTCTGTTTTTTGCCATCAAGTTTTCTGAAATGTATTTTTTTTCAATTACTCCTAAAACATTTATTATTTATTTTTTTGGTCTAACATGTACATGAAGGCTTTATAAGACTAAATAAGTGAGTAAAATGTTTTGCAAAGTTGTCAATGATTGCTATCCCACTTTTTGACATCAGATACATTTCTGACTAATTCAGTTAACACAAGCTAAACTGATATGAGGGAGTGTTGGTCCTAAGTTCCCAAGATAAGTAAATGGAAGGTGTTAATGTTTAAAAACGAACATTAAAAAAAGAGGTAACTGTTCACCATCAAGTACCCTACACATCTGAAGAACCCCCGTGCATGTGGACACACACTGTAAACAAATGTCCAGGTATTGGAATCATGCATTTGTAACGTAAACAGACAGACTTGTTTAACTGCAAGTTCAATACTAAACACACCTGATCACAGTAGAAACAATTGTTTTCTAGATAATGAATTACTTCAAGTAACACTACGTTCCCCATTTCACCGTTAAGATGCAATGAATGGAAAGCAATAACATGCAACACAAAAATCAGATATTTGTGGTGTAAATCTGTACAAATGATGGCTTATTGGGTTAAGTAATAAGTAAGTAAGGCCTTGTATGATGACAGCACAGGTAGGAAACAAATTTTATAGAAACTCCTAATAAAGAAACCATGCAAATAGGTGAAACATTCCAGTTTTAGATAAGAATAAACATACAGACACTCGTATAGGTCTATAGTCATTAAAATGCACAGATCTAATAAAAATGTTCACGTTTTAACCCCATAAGGCGAAACTAAAAATCTCAAAGTTCAGAGCTTGTTTACACAGGAACTTTTCCTTCCCTTTCAGGCTTGGCCTTTCTTAGCTAAAACTTACTGATATACAGTAGTAAATAGCAAGTTTTTACTCACCGTTTGATTGTCAGTTTAGTTACTCTTGTGTGACGTACAGTAAATATGGCTCAGAGTTTTTTTTTTCTTTTAATTCCTGCTTCATTTGACCTTTTAGGAGCAGTTTCAACTTGGTTACACACTGTTAATCGAATGCAAATCTTTGTTCACATTACAAAAACAAAACAAAAACAAAGGCTAACAATGATTCTAAAAAGTTTGGGGTGAATTAGATTTCCATGCTTTCTCGAATATTTTCTTCACTGTATCATGCATATATTTATAAAACACTAATGCTATATTGTATGCTGTTTTTTTTTTTTTTTTTTTTTACTATGCTGTAGCAATAGCTGGATATAAACCATGAAGTGTCTTGCAAAAGTCTTAATACTAACAACAAGATTCAGTCCGTTAAATGGGACTTAATGCAATAGAGCAAAATAACTGAGTGCCTAATCTTGCTGTTTAAAAAGTAATAGATGGCTTTGAAAGGATTTTTTTAAAGAACATGTAAAATGCATTTTGATTCAGCCCCTCAATATTTTAATACTTAGGCCATTTCTCAATTTACAAGAACACGAGTATGGACTCGCAAAGTATGTTCTTGACAAGAACACAGGAAAGTCTAGACTCGTGGAGAATGGGAGAATGCAGTATAAATATTTGTCAACTGGAACAGAAGCAGACTCGTGCCCTTACCACACACTCGGCTCGTCTGGAGCTGCATTTCACCTCCTGTTATTCAGTCTATAAATAATAATACTTTTTTTCATTTAGTGGGAGAATAATAGTTAACACAGTCAGATAAACACAAATCAAATTAAAATTTTGCCAAATAAAACAAAAAAAAAAAAATCTAGCAGACATCAGAGCCAGTGGTACTTTATACACGGCTATGCCGAGAAAGGGCTGCTGCAGACGGGCTAAAATTAGCCCTGGCTGCGGTTACCCTCTGATTTTGCCGCGATCCTCTCAATATAGGACCTTTTTTTTTTTAAATTAAGCACTAAATCAGTAAATGGCTCATATAACGCTGCTTAAAAGTATAATGTTCTCGCCTGAAATGATTTTAAAACATACCTTTGTAAAGCAATGGTAAAAAGAGAACTTTTAACTTAATACTCTGAGCTTTATGAGAACTCCACTGAAAGCTGCTGCCGCCGCGGTGCATGCTGGGACAGCTTTCGGTCTGGGGAATGGAAAACTTCGCTCTGATGCATGCTGGGTAAAGAGCGAGGGGCGAGAGCAACATCCGGGGCCTTTTCTGTTCACGGTCTTCTGTTCTTGTGAATTGGGAGAGTAGTAGGGCTGAGGCTGATTCATTTCACGAGCACATGAGAACGCACAAGTACACATATTGAGACACGGCCATAGTTTTTGCGCATCTAAAAATTGACCTTCCTGCCAATTCTTTGCAGAATAGCTCAGCTTCAGTGAGATATTGTGAAGAACATCTGTGTAAATCCACCAACATTAATTATTCTTGTCCCTCTGACACAAATAAAGGCCAATTTTCCCCTTTGGCATATTTTTAATTGCTAAACTTCTTTAGCATTTTTTAGCTGTTGTTTTCCTCTCCCATTGGCTGAGGATCTTTGCTGCCCCTCCTCCTTTTACCTGGCCTGCTTATTTGGAATGCAAGGTATTTGATTATCTTTAAGATGCTGACAGCAAAGGGAGCTATACACAATGCCATACATTTTTTGTAAAAAAAATCATGAAATTGTAATTTCCCTCATATCACTATGCATTAATTGGGTGCATGGGAACAGCTAAACTCTGAATAAAACACATCTGAAACTTGTTGCTGTAACCTCACAAAATAGTTTTGATGCTTTTGCAAGACACTTTGCTTTCATCCTTCCAGACTGCTACAGTTCATGCAGTTATGGTTTACTGCAAAATTTGAAACGATAAGCAACAAATCCGTACTTGAGGCATTATTATTGACAGCCTGGGTTTTGGTGTGTGTACTGTGGAGTCCTCTGTCATGAGTATGTCTGTGTGTGAGTCCATGTTTCCATGCTTGGAGCTGAAATCAAGCCTGCTCGGCAGCAGCGGTGGTGGGAGCACTTGCTGGGAACTCTGGGTTGATATAGGAGAATCCCTGGAACTCGTCCTGGTCCAAGTTCTGAATCACCTCCTCATCAGGGGGGGTCAGCACCGGCGGGTGGCGAGTGAAAAAGCGGTCAAAGTTCTCGGCCTCCCGTCCACACTGTCAAGGAGGGCGGGGGAGAGGGGGATGGATTGGGAAGAGGAAGAGCGGGGGGATGGACAGGAATGGATGGAGCAGGTGAGGGTAGAAAGAGAGGAAAAACAAAAGAAAAAAGGAATGGAACCACGGTGTGAGATGACATCACTTGGAAATGGTTTCAAATATCAGAACAAGCAAAGTCACTGTGGTGCACTTTGATTTTAAGCACACCTCATTTTGCTTTCCTTTTTCAAATATTTGAGGCGCATCGTCAAATTTCAAACAGAAAAAGCCTCAAACATCCTGGAGCAATGCACTGCAATGAACCAGCAACCATGCATGTGTAGTGTCTAAATTTATTTGATCATTGTTGGAGCTAGAATTGCTGGGACTTTCTAGGCAAAAGCCTCAGAGCTATAAGATAATTATAAGAGGAATTGTGGGTTAATTGTAGGTTAATTAGATGTTGAAAACCAAATCAACCATCAGCTCAGATGGAAAAAGAGCACTTTGAATAACCTTACATTATTTGACTATATAACTCCTAAAAATAAAATGCATATGTAACTGAAAAGGTTATCGCTAATTTTCTTTTTTTTTTTTTTTTTTAAAAACAGTTTTTGGCAAATAAATCTTTTTTGACAGCTGCAAACAAAAATGTAGTTTGCTCCTAAGATGGGCGTCCTTAACAAGCTGCTGACTCTGAAACATAGTTTTCCCATGAAAAGGTTTCAGAGGGACTTCCTCCCATCTCCTTACACTGAGCTTTAATTAACACACCACTGATGCTGCATTCTCTGACAACATCACCCTGAGGAAAACTATAAAGTTATTAAAAACATCAGACTCCCGTAAACAGATGAAACTAAACCCGGATTCTTAGAGATTTGGGGAAATGGACAAAAGAAAATTTGTAAAAGTATTTGACCTTTGGCTCTAACTTAAAAAAAAATAAAATATACCGGATACATTTTGGACAACTTAACAACCCAGGTAGAAAGCTATTCTTACAAAATTCATTTTTCATCAGAATTTCTACAGTTTCTTCCAATGTGAATCTGTCCGAGTTTTTTTCCAGCTATGTGGAGAATAGAATAATAAAGAGCTTTCTGTCCCCCACCTGTTGCTGAACACTGCCAGTCAGGGGGCTGAAAAATAACTGCTAAACTTTCCAATGTCTAAATGCAAAGACAAATTCACACTTGTTTATAGTGCCTTTCCGTTTGTTGAGATAACATGGTTCTCAAACTAGTTTTTAAGCTCCAAGGAGTGGAGAAAATAGCCCAACATAATACTAGGTAAATATCCAATAATTTTGCTGAACTAGCATTTAAAAATGTATTTTCATTTTAAGAGAATTACTTTAGTTTTAACTCTATTTTAACAATCGTGTAACTTTCAGAAAGCATTAAAATGTCAACAAATATTAAACTTAGTGCAACTAAAAATAATCATGATAAAGTACTTTAGTAGAAGCATGAATAACTTCTGCAGCCCTGCTATAAATAAAAGATCATGATTCATGATCATGATTATTGTATTTTGTGTAAGTACATTATGATAGAAACATTTAAAATACCTTGATGTCACTTTGTACCTTAAACTGCTCCAAGCCTATATGAGACGGGATTTCGTAATAGTAAATAAAATTAGAAATTTAAAAAAGCAAGTTTAGGTTGGAAGAGTTCATAAGAGTTATAAAAATTGGAGCTGAAACAATTTATTGATTAATCTTGATTAATCGATTATTGAAACAATTGTCAACTGATTTATTAATGGATCAAATGTTAACTGGAGTATAGAGCCTGTAAAACATGCATTTAGCTGACAGAGCAACCTACTTAGAGCAGTAATTATACTAAAATTGTAAAATTATCTGTCAGTATGCTCCATCCAGACCTCCTCAAGAGGAAAACTTTTAGTTTCACCTGGTATCATTTTGTAAAAAGTCTTCTTTAAGGAGCCTTTTACTATCCGATTATTAATCTAAAAAATAATCGGCAGATTAATTCATTTACAAAATAGTCGTTAGTCGCAGCCCTAATAAAAAGGTGGCAGGTTTGATGGTTTGGTAAAAGAGTTGTCATTTAAACAGACAAGTGTCTGATTCGATTCAATACATCTGATCAGATGTTTGTGAAAAAAGAATTAAAATATGGTTTCAGGTGACTTATGTCACACTTTCTTTGTAGTGCACTCCATGACAGGTATCATTTGAGACTGAACCCCAGAGCATGCAAGTAAAACATAAACACTTAGAAAACTCTGAACACTGAGAGGACAAATAAAATGTGCTGATGAGATGAGATAAGATGTAGGCATGGTGGGTGTGAACAGATGGAGAGGCAGTGGAGGAGAAAGGAACTGACAATAGATGGCAGAGAGGACAGATGAATGAAAACGGTCTCACAGCGATAACTTCAAATGAAATTGAATATGAATATGTTTGTGTCTTGGGTAAATGCATAATCCCGCCGTTCAAGCTGGTCTGTTTCTTCAGACATTCAAAAGTTAAGGCGGCTCCGCATCAAGCAGATTCTCCAAAGGCATTGGTTGCATTTTGAAACCAGAAATGATTTGATCAGCATAAATAATCACAAATAAACAACATGATAGGGCAGAGCGTTGATACTTTTAGTGACTTTGTCAAAAATAAAACAAATAAAAAACAAACTCCCTTCACTGAAATAGGCCACCTTAAACGATCAAAGAACCAGCTTCAGATACTAAACCTCTGCCAGAAAATACTAAAGCTGTCTGTTCTTATAAATAGAAATGATAAAAGGAAAGGAGGAATAGGAGTCAGGGCAGAGGCCCGAGAGATGATGGGCATCTGAAAGACCAGATCAAACTGAAAGAAGAGACAGATACAGAGAGCGAAGAGATCAGACAGCTTCTGTCTGCACTCACACTAGATGTATATACTCTAGATTTGCCAGTGTTGCAACAGCCAGGTCCTCATGATGACCTCTACTTTAAAGAAACCTCACATGCACAAAGTTGCATGCTTATATGCAGCCGCATTAATGATCAAGCACACAGTCCACCGACCCCCCCAAAAATAACAACAACCCTGCAGGCAGAAAAAGATGCATAAAAAGCTCAACACAGGGAAATAAAAAAAAAGAAACTCTCAAGCAGCAGGATAGCCCAAGGCTATGAGAGCGTCCATATGTATTTGTGTGTGTGTGAGAATTAGGTGACATCATTCTGATTACAGCTATGATCAAACCCAGCTTGTCAGAGAAAGGAAAAAAAAAGAATAAAAAGAAACTGAGTTATTTTCAAGACCTGCAGAAATTTTAAGGACGTGCACCTACTCCCTGGAGGTTCATACCAAAGCGGAAAACAAACCCCTCCCTCTGAGCTCATGCAGAGCACATCTGCACCAAACTGCAAAGCACCCATTTTGTGCATGCACAGAGATGCATCCGGTATGTTATCTTCACAATCATCATTAAACCTAAAGCTATAACCATCACCGTCACATATCCTTCAGCATCAACATCTTTAGGTTTTGACTTACCTGGGAACAACATGGAAAGATATACAGTGTTATATAATGATGTTATTTACAGGTACAGATGTGTAGATTGTAGAATGACAAGGAGAGACCCAGCATAGAGCGGGTTGGCTGTCATAGCAGTTACCCTCCTGCTCTCTGCTCTTTTGCCTGTCTGTCAATTGCACTTGTGTTTGATCTGCAGGTCAGACTTACAGCTCTGGGTTTGAATGGGGGTTGGACTTCCTTGTTCTCCAGTTTTTCCCAGTCCATGTAGCGGAAGAAGCTGTGCTCCCTGATATCCCTCTCCCCCTCTGGACCACAGCCCAGTCGTTTGGCTGGATGCTTCGTCATCAGCTGCACAGAAAATGAAAGAAGAGAGACACATTAGCTGCATGAAGCTCCACTTCCCCCACCCATATTCTTCATTTCTCCGGCCTAATGGATCAGTGACTTTTTCTATTGACTTTAGCTCTGTTTTCACATCTTTATTGTCTGCATGCAACCAGAATCTTGTTCACTCTCACGTGCATTGTTCCTTCACTATCTCCTTTTAGGGAATGAATTATTTATGACTGTAACTAATCTGCAGTTATTCATGTTGTACAATGAACATGTCTGTCATCAGGGGTACTGCCTAATTTCACAGTCCTATTCGTGCTTCAGCTGCTACACGAACACTGCTAACATCTATGTTAATGTCAGAGTGAATAAAGATGCACAACAGTGTAATCCTGGTTCATTACATAACCAGCACGCAAAAAACATATAAAAAAAAAATAATTTTAACTTCTAACATATGAGAGCTCCTTCAACTGTGTATTACAGGTTTTGCAGAGAGAAAATGATAGCCAATTATTTCTTTAAACCATTAGGCCTAATCTATCTATGATCAAGTATAACTTTGCAGTGTTGCTTTTTATTTATTATTTACAAGCGTATTTAAAGAAAAAAGGCAGAAATGGGTCATAGCCATAAATGGGTCCCCTTAAGCGTGTCAGCA
Organism: Cyprinodon variegatus; assembly: GCF_000732505.1. Taxonomy (NCBI): domain Eukaryota; kingdom Metazoa; phylum Chordata; class Actinopteri; order Cyprinodontiformes; family Cyprinodontidae; genus Cyprinodon; species Cyprinodon variegatus. Next base: position 594,981 of record NW_015150884.1, read on the forward strand.
TAGATTGTTGAACGGAAGATAAGACTCAAGCAAACACATAGTGGTTAATTGTGTAAACAGGATGTCTGAACCATATAAACAGCATCTATTTTTTATTACCACTGACTCTCATGCCCATTGTATTTCTAACTGAAAGCCTATCTGGTACTTCTTCTGCCCTTCTTTTAATTCTTTTGATGGTTCCTCCAGGCTTTGCTTGTATTTAGCTCCATCCATCTTCCTATCAACTCTGACCAACTTTTTCATCCATGCTGTAGAAAAGCATGAATGGTGCTGCCTCCATCAAAGTGTTATTTTTTTAATGTTTTTATTTTTTAATACCACAAGAGTTCAGGTCTCATCGTAACATTTGGCCAACTGGTTCTAATGAGGTTTATTCACATAATGTTTTGCAAAAAAAAAAAAAACGTAAATTTATTATTTACTTATCTACTAGTTTGGTGACCTCTGAATGCAGTTGGTTGTAACACATTTCATTAAGAAGTATCAGAGTAGAGTCTATGTATGCAATTTTTATCTGATCTGGAACTGTTCGTTTCTACAGCCCTTTTAAATGCAGATTTACTGTTTTCCTTCTTTTCAATATAATTTTGTTGGATCTGATTATGCATTCTGTTTATTAAAAATTGCATCAGTTTCTTCGTTTCTGAAATTTTCTCCTCTTTAAAATGCTCTTCTTCTCTTAATATTTTTGCCTTGTGTTCAAAGTCATGTCCTCAATGTGTTTTTAGCCACCTTAATACCTGATATTTCCCACTTATCTTATACAAATTCAAATATCATTTTTAGAATTTTACTTACGATAAATAATTGCTTACATCACTTCATTTCCGCATGTAAATTATGTATTTGGTTGATCTAGCCAACCAAATCTAAGGAAATATGTTGAGAATTTTGGGAAAGAAATGATGAAATAATTCAAAGGTGTGACACTGGAAATAACTGATTTACCTCACATGATATCCAGCTTTTTTTGTTTTGTTTTGTTTTTGGTCAGTTGGGAGACGCAATCATAAATTCTCAGATTACAACAATAATGCAATTTTTTTCAAGAGGTAAGACAATTGCAAGTGAGCATTACAGAAAAATCCATAAGGACACTTGGTCACTTTCCCAGGTTAAAGACAAAAACTGCTTTAAACTTTTATCTTCTATTTTTTTTCTGCAATATATTTATAAATATAAATGTCACATAGTGTTGTGATTTATTTATAATTTATATCTTACTAGAGAAGGCACATGTGGTGTTCAGTTTGTGTCCCGTTGTTTTGGATTTGTAAGGAGGAATGATACACTCACTGATGAAGCCCATGAAGTGAGGACATCATGTTTGTAAAACTACACCAGGTCAAAAATAATAGCTGCTGCATCTCACATGATGCATGTGTACTTAAATAAGTGGCTTTTTGAATTGAAATATGAAGACAAGAAAAAGTTTGAGAGAAAGAGTTGATAAATGATATAATCTTGAATTATATTTCTTTTTATACCATTTGGGTGGTGGCTTTATATAGGCCCATTGGGCTTCTGTCTCATTCATTTCCTCATTTATTTTCCGAATAATTGTTATGTATTTTAATTTGTGTAAAATAAACTAAAAACTAAGAAGGTTAACAACGATGATTGTTGGAAAGAAAAATTATATTTCAATTAAATATACAAAAAATAATTATTATTCGAAATGTTTTCATCTGCAGTCCACAACTGAACACTTTTAGAATTTTAGAAATCTTTATGCTAAGCATTTAAACTTTTATCTTAAACTATCGTTTAATATTAAAAAATATTCTATAAAATATAAACAAATTGATGGGAATTTTTTTTGATATACGGTAATAAAATTTATCATTTTAAATCTAACAGATCTGAAAACTTTTTCCATTAACATAGGACCTGGTTTGTCCTTTATTTAATTCACACATTTTAGGTTTTAAAATGGTTATAGGGGAATAAGACTCAAAGGACCCATTCTGACCCATTTTTAGATCCTTGCTGTGGTTCTTTACTGTCAATCAAATAATTATTTTCCTAATCAGTTATTTTAGTTTAAGATCTACCAAAGGAGACGCAGAAAGCTTCAGAGCTTACATACTTTTTATCACTAAAAAATTCACCTTTATTTGTTACATTTTTTATAGGAAAAAGAATTCAGCATCAAACAGTTAAACATTTATAGCCTTGACTCATCTGCATCGCCTATCTCTAGTTGGGTGGAAAACAAATAAAACAAAATGAAACGAGATCATATCAAACAACGAACTGTTGATCCTTTTTAGAACTGCTTAGGCTTTAGATCGACAAAGGTGCTCCGGACATAAACGTCATACAAAGATTTTTTTTGTGGATTCTAAAACAGAGGCTTAACAATAACAAAAATAAAATAAATGAAAAAAAACCCCAGATGGAAATCAATTTAAGATTTATTTTATAGTTTTCAGAACAAAAAACTAAACACTAGAGTTAGAATCAGCAGATAAGAGAAACTGTTAATGGGAGCTGGCTAAGAAAACTTGTTTCTGCATCTCTGCATTTGTTCTCTGCGTAAACCTGAAAGTCAGCTCTACTTAAATGGAAATTACTAATAGTGTTTAAAAAGCCAGGGCCCTTCCAGTCAGATGCACAGACACTGAATGACTTAACCCCGGCCGCGCTGGAAGGAAGCAGAGGGAACCAGCAGTGGGGTGGGGTGGGGGGGAGACACAGCTGAGTTTTCATGCTCTGCTGAAGATTCCCTGTCGTAGCACTACAACCCTGTAATCATAACTAATACATAACATGCAGCCTGTGTGTGCCTGACTGCATGTGTGTGTCATAGTGAGCATTAAGTTGCTGATGAAGGACTTTCCCTTTAAGTGTGAGTAATATCAGACCAGAACAAACACAGGTAAACATATAACGATGTCAGAGTTAAGCATATAATGAAGTCTGACTTAAATAAAAAAAAAGGTTTTAACCTTTCAAAATAAAAAAAAGACATTTTTAAACAATGACATACACAAAACCCATTTCATGGTTTTCTATTTGTATTTTTTGGTTTTAAAAGCAGTTAGATCCACAATATGAGCAAAACTGCTTTAGCGAGACGAGATGATCACAGTGAAAGGACGGAACAAACGGTACGATATACCATCCATCAGGCTGGAGGTGTGTGCGCGTGTGTGTGTGGTTTTTGCTGCGGTCAGTGAAGCTTAGAGTTAGCAGATGAGACAGAGGTTTAATAGAGAGGGCCGACTCCATTTGTTGTAGTAATCAGCTCCCCCTCCCTCACCCCCCAACACCCACCAGTCCAATACAGCTGGGAGTTGTCAGAGCGTCAGTTGGTAAAACCTGATCTATTTCCAAGGAAACTGAGCAGCCACACATTTAGGCTATCAGACCATAGTAGTGCATGTGTGCACTACTACATTTTCATGTACTCTTATCTCTGCTCATCGCCTTCCTTTCTTTTTTTCACGTAAACGATAGAGCCTCACGTTTTCTCTCTGTGTTTAATAGGGCCGGCTTGTATGCACAAATACTTACTCCTTTACATATGGCGACAGCTTCCTTAGACATCGACTTGGGATAGGAGACGTGATGCTCCATAATGGACTGAAACAGCTCATCCTCATCCTCACCATCGAACGGGGGCTGAAGAGAGAAGGAGAAGTTGTGGGAGGAGAAGGGACAGTATGACTTGATAAAGATAGGAGTTATGAATAGCGCCTGATAAGCCGACAGCCATATTTAAGATGTAAACATTTTGTATTTAAAGTTGCCAAATCTACTTCAAATGGCATTGATTTAGCAGAGAAAAATCCCATGACCATAATTTATGTATTTAAAACAAAATCACTAGTGTGATAATTATTGTCCCTTTTTGCAGTAGATTATAGAAGGTAGCTTGTTGCCGTCCTATAACATTTCAGAAGCAGGGAGCAAGCAAAGAGAGGGATCTATAATTACTAATCTAATACAATTCTTTAGGATTCAGTTTGAGGACAGGGATGGAAGAAGAAGATTCTTTATGTGGGATTTTTTTAATATTCTGAACAAACAGGTTCAGATTAATGGCTTGGTTTTTCTATACTTAATGTTAAGTTTTGTATCTTTTAATTTGAGCTTTATACATACTAGGGCTGCAACTAGCTAATATTTGGCAAATTGTTTAATCCATTGATTATTTTTTCGACTAACTGATTAATCGCCTAAGCGGATAGCAAAAGGTTTCTTAAAAAATAAATTCTGCACATAGCATATTGAAAGACAACTTTTTTTTTACTTAAATATAAAATGTTTCCATGTTTTTTTTTTGGTGACAATTTTAGTATAATTGCTGCTTACGGTGGGTTACTCTGTCAGCTAGAGGCATGTTTTAGCGTCTCTACACTCCAGTTAATGATTAATTAATTACTAAATTAGTTGACGATTATTCAAATAATCGATTAATCACAATTAAATTGATTAATTGTTTCAGTCCTAATACATGCACACATAGAACAATGTTAGAATGATGACCTACATGATGTTAGAACTGTAAATATACAGTGATATGTTTATATTACTATTTTTGTATGTATTTATTACTGTTTTCAAGGCTGCACTTTAAAAAATGAAATTGTCTAGAGCTGTTTTAACCAAAATTCTTTTTGTTTACAAAAATCTAATCTAATCTAGAACAAGTAATAATGCTAAGGGATTTAGTTTTAAGATTTTCTTAATAATCAGTTATTAAGAGACTTTATAGTATATATAAATATTCGTATGGATACTACCTTCTGTTTTATTTGATCTAATGCATTATTTTCAGTTAACACCAACACACTGGTTTCATAAAGCTGCAGACCAACCTGTCCAGCCAACATTTCATAAAGCAATACTCCGAAGGCCCACCAGTCCACAGATTTTCCATAAGGTTGATAGGCAATAATCTAAAATGTAACATGAACAGTTGTAAAAAATTAACATTTTATAACACAATAACTCCATATTTTAAAATGTAAGCTTTCTCTACGTCTACTGACCAAACTGTGTGATTAGCAGCAATCATGCAAGCAGCACAGAGAGACAGAATACCTCAGGAGCGATGTAGTCTGGGGTTCCACAGAAGGTCTTGGTTGTGACTCCGTCAAGCATGTTTTCTTTGCACATACCAAAGTCTGCGATCTTAATGTGGCCCTCACAGTCCAGCATTACGTTATCCAGCTTCAGGTCCCTGCAGAGGTAAAGGCTCTTTAAAGGTAATTATCAACCTACAATTTGAACGGTACATTTAGCCTTCCAGCTGTTCAGGTCTGAAAAGCTCAAAAGTCTGAAATCTTTTAAGTAGGTTTTAATCTAAAATATAAAGATAAACATAATCCAATGAGTGTTGTATATATTATAGAAGACACCATCCTCCAACCTGTATCTGATATTTTAGACCTTGCTGGTCATCTAAACGGGGACAGAGAGATGCTTACAAATACATGTCTCATGTTGTTTTAATTCAATCAATAGGTCAAATATTGACATATTAACTCCAGTTTAGTACCTTTACATAAATATTTCCCCCAAATGTTTAGATGTATGTAATTTTATTAAATAAAAAAATTCCCTTGGGCTTTTTTTTTTTTTTTTTTTAGGTAATTTTAACACAAAACTTTAAAATAAATCTTAAATGATGCATATTTATATCACAGAAACTTGAACCTTTGGAGGTTGAAAGAAAATGGGCAAACTCACAACAGCCGGTAACAACCTATAACCCCCCCTCCACTTTCTAATGTAAAGCACGGTGGGGAAAGTGCCATGACAGCTGCTTATCAAGGTGAACAATGCCGAGGCACTATTCTAGGGGTAACCAATTAAAAATCAGCAGGGTCAGAATAAAGAAAATCATCAACCAGTAAAGGTCCGGAGACATTTATAATTACAGTATGATCTGTTACTTTATACAGAATTAAACACTGAAATAAAATGAGCTTTTTATGCATCCATGTTATGCATTGAATTTTTAAATTAAAAAAAAGAAAAAGATAAAAAAAAATTCTATTTTAAAATATAAAGTTTTTTTTGAAGTAGAAAATATCAATCATTCACTTTAGCATATAGACAATTTCCTGATTCACATATTTTATAAAACACCTGAACTGAACTTTTTAAAAAAATGTTTTATGTCTTAATGAGAGAAGCAGGCTTTATGCTGCCCTGCAAGGCTTTAAACCTGGGTTTGAATGGAGACAAAGCCATTCTCAAGCACATATCAAGGTGCTCATTTTGAGCCTGGATCCATATTTATTTTTGATTATCTTCATGGTGGAGAATCCTGCTTCACAGCAGCAGGTTGAGCCAAACATACTCAAAATGTGCAGGGTCATCTATGAGCACACCTTTTCACTTTTCTTTCACTAGTTCGCACTTTCCACACTTTCTTTCACTTTCTTTCACTTTTTCCTCATCATCTTCTCCTTCTTTCCAATTGCCCAGCTTGCCACAGGTTTGCGGTAATTTATAAATGTTTTAAATCAGGTTGGGTCCGGATTAGCCAGCAGGTGGGTCCGGATCCGGACCGCTAATCCGTGACCTCTGCACTACGCCATTTAAAGAGGCGCATTTTAAAAACAGAATCGGCTTAAAGCTACAGGCTGATTTAATAATTAGTTGAGGTCTTTCAGTTTTTTTCCAAGCAGATCAAGCAGGAATCCAGCATCGGATATGTGCTTTCCATGTATTCATTAAGAAGTTTTATATGAAGCAGGTGAACGTCATACACACGCTTGCATGAATGAAACAAGCTAATTCTTTTACCTTACTTTAACTTGAAGTCACAGGGACATTATGGGGCTGAACGTCTGTTATTTCTTAGTATAATTTGTTTTATTTGGTACACTTGTGATTTAGTCAAGGAGTTTCTACATATGTTACCTGTAGATGATGCCCTTTTGATGTAGGAAAAATAAACCGATGGCTATCTCAGCAGCGTAGAACCTACAAAAAAAACACAAAGGACAAGAGAAACAACAGCGCCAATTACAGTGGGGCTAAGAGACAGTGGGTAAACAGGGAGGGTTCATTTGAGTGTTTACGTGTGTGCCTGTATAAAGGTCGGAGCTGTCTCTTTAATGCCAAAAAACTGCTGATAAGATCAACAGAAGGGGCTTGGATAGACTGACCACGCAGGCAGACATGTTTGGATGGTAATACACGTCCAGGGCTTGTTTGAAATGTGCGCATAAGAAGTGTCAGAAGACAATCTGAAGGTGTGAAGGTAAGTTAAAAGAAGCAGTCTGTTTAATGCCCGTTTATTTCAATCTGAGACATCATGCTTTTTAGTTAGACCCAAAAGGCTGAAAGATAAAGTAGGAATGTAGAATGCATTATCATAAAAGATAAAATTAACTACCACTTAATAAATACAATAAAAGCAATATTAGACTCTGGCTTTAGAAATTTTTTTTTTTTTACATCATATCATACTCTCAAAATGGAAAAGGAAGCCCTTCTAATATGAAGTTCAAAATTTTGGCCATCTGTTATAGATTTTTTACTAATCTTTTTGTACAATTTTTTAAACTTCACCCTTTTTTATGTATAACTGTATTTAATTTGAGGAAATGACAAAAATAGTAAAATATCACATGATCAAATAACAATAAATAATAATTTAAAACCTTTTTTTTGACTTCTCTTTAATTAACCACAATATCTAAAAATTAGGGGCTTGGGTTTGATTAAAGGTACAATGAAAGCGAAATATAACAGAAATGAACATAAGTTTGCTTGAAAGGAAAAAAAACAGACACATTTTTCATCTTTTCAAAAACTCATAGAGGAAACTAGTCTGGTTAGTGAGCCAATTAAATCTGACTTTGAGACAATTAAGGAAAATCAACTGTTTTACAAACAGTTTAATTAAATGAATAAAGCACTCTGAATCACAGCAGCAATGTTTATCAATCAGACGCATCTGTGGAATCTGTAAGAACTAGAGATACGATGATGACAGCTTAACAAGCCAAATGTTTTCTAAAAAGAAGCATGTAATTTGACTAACAAACAGTGTCCTTCATTCTTGCAGAGCCGATGCGCTGCCCAGAAAAAAAAACAGACTTAATGATCACAGACAATGTGTACTTGTATCACACCTAGTTCTTGCAGAAACAGCTTATGAGACTCATTAACAATCAAGCTGCTCACCGTCTTTACTGAGGAAAAAAAAAACAGCATAGCTGAGCTGTGGCACATCTATAACATCTGCTGAGGATCTAGATTTGACATTGATCACAGAACTGAGGTGCATTCCTGTGTACTCACACAGCATGGGGCTCTTTGAACTTTCCAACCTGCTGTATCTGATACATGAGGTCTCCACCATTTATGTACTCCATGACAAAATACAAACGGTCCTAAAGAGAGAAATAAAAGGGTCAGAAGAGCATCAGTCAATTATTTATTCCATCAGTTATTTTTTTATATCATATACCATTTACAGTAATATAAAGGAGTAGCAGAGAGAACTCAGATGTAAAAGGAATGTGAAATGGATGAATTATGTTAAAAGCTTTGCTTTGAAAAGCTAAGCTTTAAAATTTAACTCAAAAACCATAAATGATCCACCATTAATAAAAGCATGGATCAAGTTTTCTCCCACAGTTTGGAGTGAAATAACCATAGACTTTTCAGTAGTATTGCACAAATAATGTATAATAGTAAATTTAGGTTATGAAATGAAAACAAGCATCCTCTTTGGCTGTCAAGTTCTTAGAGTGTGTCCAGAATGAGGACTTATATTTATGTTTTGTTTTGGTTTATGATGAAAAAATCACTCTGCTATCATTGTCCTGATATCTAAGAGACAATGAAATTTTTTTTAAGGTCTTTTGTTATCAAGAGTCATTGCAGCATAAGCCGTTTCTTTCTATGATAAAAGGTATAGAGGACAATATTTTTTCCCAGATGGATCATCTAAATAAATGGTTCTCTAAACTATCAGTCATTCTGGTGATGTTTACGTAAGGCCGTTCCATGTTCTTGTTAGCTATCTTTTTCCGTGCATCTGCACGTTAAGGCCTATATGTGTGGTGAGCTACAGTTTCAGACAGTCATTGAAGCTCACCTTTCTCACCCAGGTTCTTTGACAATGGCCGACGGTCATAAGAGAAAAAGTGTTTACAACAGATTGTTGACATAAGGAGCATGGAGCAACACAGGAAAGGATCAGTGATACAGGGAGGAAGGAGGAAGGGCACAGAGGGAAAGAGGTGACTGTCTTAAATGCATCCAATCAGTCCTGAAGTGAGATCAATTTAAGAACATATTGTCTTCTATTATCTACAGAATTGCCAATATGGTTCTGTATTTCAGAAAGTCAGGCAGGAATCTGGTAGGAGCCTGCATGTGTGTGTGTTTTTATTACATGGTGGGGACCAATTCCATAAATCGTAGCACATTGTGGGGACTGAGTGTTCTAGTGGGGACCAATGTCTTGTCCCCATGGGTACAAATGCTATTTTACACTTAGGTGTTAGGTTTACGGCTATGGTGTGAATAGAGTTTAGGTTAGGATTAGGGTTAGGTATGAACCTGTAATTGTTAGGGTTAGGGTAAGGGTCACCGTAAGGCTGTAGAAATGTTTTAGAAATGAATGGATGTCAAATGAAAGTGCCCACGAGGATAAGGAAACATAAATTGTGTGTGAGTGCACATATTTTGAACTAAATACAGAAAAGGTTGTGTGTGTGTAAAGGTCTGTACTCTATGATAAGCCTCATAAACGGGCTGAGAGCAAAAAATTAGGCTTGTGTGTCTTTGACTAAAACTTCCTTGCACATGTGCACAAGTCATGTACAGCAACTACATATGAATGTATGTACTTTATAATTGCTGATGTGTGATAATTGAGGTAATTTTATTGCCAGTGTCCTGCAGATAATTACTATTTAACTGGATTAGCATATTTACTTTAGTTATGTGTGTGTGAGTCTGTAGATTAGGTCAGCTGATTTTTTTCCATTTCTTTAAATTAAGTGACACCAAATCATTAATAACTACCTGTATTTTTTTTTTATGTGAAACTAAAAGACATGCACTAAAGGATGCACATGAAACCAGCAAGCTCTGTTGACTCATCTTTAGTGTAATATGGGCTATGAATCATAAGTTGAACCCGAATTGAACATGAATTCAGGCTGTGTATTCCAGCTGGGAGCTGGTGACGGCAGGAGAGGTAGCTGCAGTAAAGACCAGAGCTTTTTCTGTGAACCCTGCAGCAGCATGCTGCTCTTACAATTGTTCCCATGAAACCTGAATATGCAGCGACCAACAAAGGTAGCTCAGTTTCATCCAGCCAGTTTCTCATCAGTACATGCTCCACATGTATGAATCTGTAGATTTTTCATTCCACACTAAAGTCCTTGATGTTCCGTTTGCTTCAATTCTATAAAAGGATGACAATTTGAAGTTTGATTTTAAAGGTTTGAGCCAGACAATAAAATTGTTCATGTTTTTTTTTTAAATGTTGACTATTTGCATGTTCTTCTTCTGTTTTGTGTTGGTTGGCAAGCAATTTCCGGAGGGGCATAACCGCCAACTACTGGAATGGAGTGTGAATCGGGATGTACAGCAAGACGGAGATGATGCGTTCTGCTCATGCGCTCTTGTTATCAGAGAACTGAGCCAGGGAAAAACCGAGCTGAGCCCACCTCTGGAACTGATCTGCAGCTAACGCGGTCTGGTTGTGTCTAGCTCGGTTCAGTTCAGTTTGCTTTCCATTTATACACGATAAGTTATCTTACCGTAGTTACTGAGCTCGGACCGGTCTCGGTACGGTTTTTCAAGGTTAGTGTAAACGGGGTAATAGAAAAAGTTGGACCAGAAAGACTTTAACTGCAAGCTCACTAGAAAAACATATAAAAAAAAGTGCATCAGACCACAAAAGGAAGTTAACCCACAAGTCAGGAGGGACTAGAGAATTTTTGAGCATTAAGCCTGGAATACACTGTATGATTTTTTTCGATTCTCCAGTCATGCAGGAATTTTTTGATCGGGCCGACTTTCAGCCTGATCGTGCGTTGTTTAGTGTAACGAGGGGCGATCAGCCTCTCACGACCACCTCCAGATCAGTAATCGTGAGCTCGGGAGAAAATCAAACATGTTTGAAATTCAGTCTGCCGTCATAAGATCCAGTCAGAGTGTTGGGCCGCACAGTGTGAGAATATTGAGAGCACATTGTGAGCTGTGAACTTTTAAACCCTGCAGTGTCGTCGTCTAGTTTGAGCTGTAGCTGCGTGCAATGATTGAAAAATATCGCACAGTGTACGCCCGGCTTTAGCCAACCAACCCACCATGGTCTGGAAGGTGGAGTGCAGCTGTGTTAAAAAAGGAGGCTTTCCGCTCAAAGCCAACACCCTCTTCTCCACCATGGTGCACTCAACGTCATCGTCTTGGATAACCACATCCTTTTTCAGGATCTTTATGGCATACAACTCCTCTGTTCCTTTACGCTCTGCCAGCATCACCTTGAGAGAAGGAGGAGAGAAACAAAGCCAGATAGGGTGTCAATACATTCTTATATGGTTACAGCAATAAAGCATAGCGCAGGGCTTTAGCTGCTTTAATGTCATGGAAGACAAAAAGGCTGAATGAGGATTTTCAACATTGTAGTAACAGGACAAAGGGTCTGACGCTTCATTGTGCCATCTGTTTCCTTTTCCTGCCACAGTGTTTGGGTGTCTAAGCTTACAATACCCATTTTGTACCTGGTTGGACCTGGAACACAGTAAATGTAAGTGTGGTGTTAGATCACTCTACGATTTACCATTAGAAGTAAATAGATCTGAAAGAACCAAATCACAAAATCATTCTGAAATTTTGCTTAATTCATTGTTTTATGTCTACCTTAGAAATAATAAATAGCATTTTTTCTTCTGAATACCAGTTAATACAACTCAGGTACCACCAGCGGAGTGTGAACAACAGTTGATGTTTTTCATTAGATTAGTTTGATAAATTATACTAAATTGATTTTAGGATTAATAATGCCCCCAATAGAAGGTTTACTTAAAAGGAGAAAGTTTAAAAAATTAATAGAAACTCTAAAAGAAGTACCCGCAAATATAAGAAAAATCATGTCATCATTCAAAAGTTACCATATTTTAATCATACGTTGGCTTTCAATGTGTTTAAATGTGACACAGCTGTCAATATTTCATGCATAGGGTGTGCGCTTTCTAAGAGAATAAAAATTGGTTTACATGAGCTGTAACAATCTGACAGTCACCAAGATTTAGTGCTTCTCTAAGATCTTTCTGTGGGGATTTTCTTTGCCCTTCAGAACATCTGGGAAGGAAAGCAAGAAGAGAAGAAACATCATACAGTAAAACAATGAGAAACAGAATGAAAGGATTTTGTAACTTCTTTCAGAAACTTCAGTAGGATCAGTTTTAGAGGTGAGCTGAGATCAAGGACAGTTGATGAATGAAAAAGTGGGATTTAAAAGTATGAAGTAGGTCAGAAAAGTCTGGCGTGAGCTGGAGGTGAGGAAAGAAGAGAATAAAAGTGGAGAGGATTATAATGTATTCCGTTACACATACAGACATTTTCCTGTTTTTTGGCTTTGCCTATGATTACCCTTTGGTTAAAAATACAGGAAAAATGTATCACGTTACTTTTTTAATGATTGCCTATCTTTGTTATGACTCATTTAAACTACAAACATGTGTTAAATAAGATAACAACTAAGAAGATGCAATATGTGTCATTGTTTAGTCCAGTTAAAAATGTTCCACCTTTAAATTTTCATGCTCGACACGAATTTTAAGTGATTAAGATTCCAAACATAGAAAATAACAGAGTATTGAATTCCCATATCCTGCGATGGACTAGCGACCTGTCCAGGCTGTACCCCGTCTCTCGCCCGTAGACAGCTAGAGATAGGCACCACCAGCACCCCCACGACCCTGCTTGGGATAAGTGTTACAAAAAATGGATGGATGGATGAGTTCCCATTAGCTACACCCTAATTATATATAATTACAAAAAAAAAAATAGAAACTTGAGATACACCACTCTTGTTGCAAGACAGTCGTGGAATAATCTAGCCACAAAAAATCAGCTCATATTCGACTGCTGTTTTCTAAGGGGTAGCTACTTGTGCAAACTTGATCAGTCTATTAACTGACTAAGACTCATTTGTAAACAAAACATTATCATTTTGTTCATTTTTTGACACCCTTTGTCACATGAATAAAAAAAAAAATATAGTATCAATCTGGTCCACAGATAAAAACAAAGCAAATGTCACACAGACCACTTTCTAACAAAATGGTTGTCGGTTCAAGCCCCTGTCATTTAGATCTTGGGCAAGACACCTTCCGATAGTGTTGGGATGGATCGGTGGACGCCTGTGTACGGCAGCCTCGCTTCTGTCAGTGAGCCCCAGCACAGCTGTGGCTACAGTGTATCTTTCCACCATCAATGTGTCTGTGAATGACTGAGGCCCCGTCCACACGAAGACGAACCCTGGCCTAAATGCACAAATTTTTCACCAAACCAGCCTCTCATCCACACGAAGCCGGCGTTTCGGGGGTCTGTAAACGATCTTTTTTT
>NW_015150884.1:608663-633384 GCF_000732505.1 Cyprinodon variegatus
AACAGAATAAATACATTACATGTATAAATATTAGTGCGCATGCCCAACATTTCGTAGCTTATTTTTGCTTTGGCACCACAGCGCCACTTACAGGCCTGGCATACATTTTGCAGCGTTTTCATGCATTCGTGTGGACGCTCACATTTATTTTACGTCTACGTCTTCACGGCAAATGTTTTGGAAAATATCAGCGTTTCGTGTTCGTTTTGACTTCGTGTGGACGGGGCCTGAATGTAGTGCTTTGGTCAAGTCTCCTGACTTAAAAAACGATATACAAACACAGGCCAATCAGGTGCCCTTTTTGCAGGGGCTTTTTGACCTTACAGTTTTTGCATATTAACTCAGACATGATTTTAAAACAGGATCCTTCTAAATTACACAAGTCATTCAGGGGTTAATATTAATTTCTTCCACAGGAGAACCTAAAAAATGAGCAGCTTAGGTGTTTCTGCTTTATACATATTCAGGTATGATAATGTAGAGGGGTTATTGGGACCAGTATTCTACTTGAACTGCAGCACAAATGGATTGGTACAGAAACCCATGTGTTAAGATGAGCCTGTGTGTGAATTTGCATGTCTGATAGAATTTCGCATAGAAGGCTGACAGTACCTAAAACAATTTAAGAATAAAATCTGTTGGAAAACTCTAGTAGAAACATGTGCAGATACAGTATTTGTTATTTTGGGGGACAATGTAAGGCCACTTGATCAGGAATATAGTATTTTGTGGGCACTAACAGGTACTTGCAGGGACCAGTTTACTGGTACCCATGAGAATAGGGTCAGTTAAATTTAGAGTTAGGTATGTCTTGTTAATGACTATGATTAGGGTGAGAGTTAGGGTTAGGCCATGGAAATGTATAGGAAATGAATGGAAAGTCCCCATAAGAATAGTGGGACATAACACTTGTCTGTGCGTGTTTTTGAATGCACTCAGCATATGGTGCAGTGGGGCTGTATGTAAATAAAAGCTCTTTAAAAATGAAACAGCAACACCAAAGGACACCATCTGGCGCAGAGTTCAGTTCCACGACTACAAGGACAAGCTTCGGGTAGGAGAACAAATGACGATGAGGAAACCAGAGAGGCATATCAAAAATGGAATACTTCAACAAGTTAAAGCTGCATGGCTCAGAGCAATGACAGGGCCCTCTCACATAGAGCAGTGTGTTACTCAAGGATAAATTCGACTACAAAGTTATGCAGAAGCTTGAGAGTACATTGTGAACTGCAGCATGTGTAAGTGGTTCATTCATGGAAAGTAATTTGGGGTCATTTGCCAGCAAGCAAAGTGAAGAATATTAGTAGACATCTGACTTTAACCTTAGATGAGCACTGTAGTTTCACTGCTGCATTTAAAGAGTGAGTTTATTCGTTCAAATCATTTAATCTACCCTCTATGAAAACTGGATCAAACAATTGTGTTGTGGTACTGACCTGAGGTTGTGTATAACATTTAAACAATATATCAAATCATATACAATAGCAACCATTCAAAATGGGCCTTCCCAGTCAAACACCAGCCAAATGCTAGCCCACTTCCCTGCAACTCCCAGCAAAATCCCCTTCAGCTTCCAGCCAAGGGAGAGACCCCCTCCTCCTGGGCATGCTTTTTTGAATGGTTACTACTGTATGCAGCTACTCTTTTCCCACTGAACCATTTTTATGTAGAAAATAGTAGATTTAAAGTTGAATTTTCAGGGGAAAAAGTGCTAAGCTAATGCAGCACATTTGGTTGAAAACAAATGCAGATGTTTGCAACTTCTAGGACATCTTTTGAATTGATTCAATGTGTCCATTAAAAGTATAATTTGCAAGAATATATTCCATGTACATAGTTAATCTTTGGGGCAGGAAGAGTCTAGAAAGTTTCAATGCTTTTAATACAATACACTATGTAAAACATTTTTTTTTTAACTTGACAAAGAGCTCACTGTTCTCCAATAAAACTTGACAGCCACCGGATCTAAATCCCAAGAAAGTCCCTTACTGATGTAGTGGAAAGAACTCAAGTCATCGATGTTCAGGTGACAGATCAGCAACAACTGAGTGATGCTATCATGTCAACTTGGACAAAGTCTCTGAGGAATGTTTTGACAACTTTTGTATGTCACAAAAAACTGAGGTCATCCCGAAGGCAAGCTTTTCCCCAGAAAGCGGCTGTTGACTAAGGCTGCACAGTGTCGGCCCATATATTTAATGTCTTATAAGCTTGCATTATACAAGATAATCAAATATTTAGCCCCACCAGCAGATGCTTACAAAGGACACAAATTACATTGCCCAGATGCTAAAGGTGACAGATTGATGAAAGCAAAAAGAAAGATAACGGGCATATACACTCTCATGCCTGATATAATCACTGTATTATTTGTTATTATTAACCAGGGCAAGATTTCTAATATGGCATAACCCTAAACAGCCAGTTGAGGAGTTCTGGCTTGATCTGGGCAAAACTAGCGTTTCGTTAAGTGTTTAAATACAGACAATAGAGCTAGTACTCCAGAAATTTCTTAACCTAACACTACACACATTTACTCATCATAGCATAGTTATATCAATACTTACTATAATGTACATCTGTTCGTCTTAAGAAGGTAACCAGCAGGAATAAAATATATTACATTTATTCTCCTTATAGTGTGTTTTCCCTTTGCGTATACTGTATAGCTGCAGAACCCATGTGTTTTTATGTCACCGATTCAAATAAACAAGAAAGAAATGAAGGATCCTCTCTTTGGCATTTGTGGCCTTTCCTCATTGCTTGACACAAACAGGGCAGACGGCAAATTGTGTTTAGTGACCTTAGCTGAAAAGAAAGCAAGGTAAGGAGCCATTAGTCCTTTATCACAGCAGGTACTAAAAAAGTTCAGCCTCTGCAGTGTTGTTCTGGAACACAGCACGCTTGTCAGACTAATGTGAATTGCCATGGCAGCATGAAACCTTGTAATAAGAAAACTCTGACCTTATGCATTCACCTCACCCTCTCAATGTAATGTCTAATCTGGCAAAATGGCAAACGTATGAGCAGTGTGACTGAAAGTATCCATATTGCAGACTAGTCTGCAAGGAAGCAGGGACAACGATTTCCAAATAGTTGAATCAATAGAAACAGCAAACATACTAGTAGGACTGGAAGTTTATTAAGTTTACTTGCTGTAAAAAAAAGTATGTCTCTAAAAAATATTAAAGGAAAAGAAATAAAACAAATAACAAAAAACTTTGTTGCAGTACTTAATTGAATCTATCTGATTGTGAATTGTTTTGTGGTGTTGAGCCTTAAACCATGACATTAGATTTGGACACTGCGGACCAATGTCCATGCTAATATTAACCTTGATTATTGCTGTAGGAGGATATATTTCTGTTCTGCTTTTGGACTGTCCTCTCTAATTTCTGCAAACCCCCCTCTCACGAAAAACTGTGCTTGAGTAAAAAGGCCTTACCTCTTAGTCTTTAATTTTGCTTTCGGCCTTCTTAAAAAAGAGGTTCATGTCGGTGAGACACCATTATGAAAGGCCACACAAGCCAAGGACCAGAGACTGCAGACTGATCTAAGGCTAAGTGGACCTGGTGGCTCATCTTAACCAGATGCTGCAAAAACAGACCTTCTGCAACATTTCTCTCTGGGTTAAGAAGAAACATTGTGATGCCAGAGACTGGAGCATTTAAGAAGAAAGGACAGCTTTCTTTCTGCACGCTGGACATGCTAAAGTGCCGAATACTGTAGACAACTCAGCCTTTTCCAAATCAGAGAGGAGTAGATCTTTGAAAAGAGTTTTTGGATAAACAATTTGGGCTTTTGTTAATACATTTCTTATATTTTCAAAGGAAGTTGTGGTGTACTGCAGTGTTTCCCAACCTTTTTTGACTTGTGTACCCTTTTTTGGCATTTTACATTACCATGAGTTACCCTTTCAGTCAAAAGCATTGTCGACCCCCACATATTTTTAATTTACTACCTAAGAAATAAAATATTTTCATGTGCCCCTTGCAATGCACTTCCGTACCACTAGGGGATACATCCGGTTTACAATCACTGGCGTATTGTATCTATTCTATATATGCGCAGAGTTACTTGTTTGATCATGATTTCAGCTTGATACATACCTTCATTTATTGTTGGGCATGTGTTCACATACAGCATGCCACCCCCCCACCCCGCCACCCCGCCACACACACACAAAAAAATTTGGACTTGTTAAATGTGGATGCAGAACAGTCCCCAAAAAACATAGAGAATAAGAGTCCAGTAGCTCTGAGAGAGAATCTTAATGCACTGATTTGTAACAGGCTTTGAAAGTTATTTATAGCACCCATTTTTATTGGCACTCTTGGTAAACGTTTCTAGAAAGCATTAACTTCATACTTTATTGCAGTAGCACACAGTCTCACACAGTCAAATCTGCAGTCCAATTTCATCCAGTCTATTTGTCACAGTTCAAGTTGTTTTAAATTGCTCCGGCTGTAAGTAAGAAAAAAAAAAAAAAAGAGTAGATGCCTTTTTGGAGTCTTCCTTGATTTATGATTAAAAGCATACATCTGCATAACTCAGATGTCCTCTTCCCAATTTCAAAAGAAACCTGGTAAAACAGGACTTTACATTTACACATCAGCAATAGCAGAAGCCAGGGATTACTTATAAAAAAGGGCCTGGGTATTCGAATACATACAATTTTGATTGCATGTTTGTTAAAACTACTGCATAAGTATAAACGTGCCATGGTTATAGATACATGAGCTCTGCAATTCCATTATAGAGGTAGAATACCTTAGGTGTGAAAGGCTATGCGCCTGCTCCTATACTTATTCAGTAGTACAGAGATAATAGTCACAAAAGAACACTGAAAATATTTGAGTCATCTCAACATCGAAGCCTTACAGACAAAGGTGAGCAAGACTAAGATGGCTGTTTTTATAAAGAGGACATTGGGTGGAAAGGTATTTAAATAAATGATTTAAATATTGTTACACTGATTTCTATTTAAATACGAGCACCGACGCTAAGCCAAAGGAGAGATGGAAGTTTCATTATACGCTTAATGAATGAGGTTTAAAAAACAAGAGCAGCAAATTAGCAAAGAAATCAATAACAGAATTAAAAAATTAGAGTTTCATGACATTTGGTAACGTGACACAGGATTATAATTTCCTGAATCTCCTAAAGTCATATTTTCCTTACTGTTCTCTTTTCTCTCAATTCCATAAAGTTCAATAAAGCTGTGTTGAAAAATGATTGTAATAGTGGATGCTGGTGTCTCCAAGTTATTATCAAAGAATGTGAGCCGATTGCCATACATAGCTTTAGAACTATAGAAAAAGATTATCTATAGCAGGTGTTGGTAGAAAGGATAGAGACAGTTAAAATGCTCCAAAGATTTCTGGTTTAGGACAGGACAGCTAACTGGGTTAAAGAAACTCTGTGAACCAAAATCCTTGTTGCTTTTTAAGTTGTAACCATAGTTACATAACTAATAATATCTACTATTTGCTATCATATTCAGCACTTAAATACCAAATAAGTTAAGCCTTGCTTCTGTAAAATAAATCATTTTATATAAGAAAACTCATGCAAAAAGTGCATTTTCTGTTTAGTTTTCTAACAGTTTTAGAATAAACATCCAGAGTTATCTGAGTTACAATATAATTTACAGGAATATGTAGTCTGGATTGGTAAATGATCAGTGACTTTAGCCTAACATCTGATCCAATAACTGATGTGGTATTAGATTGGAAATCAATTTTAATCTGCATGCTAATGTACTTTTATGGGATCTAAAATATTCCTTTAATAGATATTATTTTTATAAATAGTGTGAGCTTTATTTACCAAAACCTTATATCAAAGCAGAACTTTGACATTGAAAACTCAAACTCTTGACAATGACAATAATGGTTCAATGTACTGTGCGGCAACTCAAATACTAAAATACTTAATATCTGAAGCCCTACAAATAAGGTCAAACACATCTTTGTTATGTTCTGCTACACTGGCACATAATGGTTTGGTAAAGGCCAGAAGCAGATGAAAAAAAATAACACATGGCCTTTGCCGTTCCGGCCCATAAGATATGTGAGCATTTGCTCTAAATCACATTGTAGGAATGTCCTCAGAGAACTGAAAACAGTAGAATTGTAATGAACAAGGCCTCAGATTCTCGGCTACATAAAAAAAAACAGCTTTGAGGGTTTCAGCCTCAGCCTCCCACATAGATCCAGAAACCCTTGAAATGAGCAGCATCACATGAGGGCGTGCTCCTGCATTCGGTTCATGTGTCTGCTAAATAAAAATGTATGCTTTAGGTATTCTTTTTTTATTTATGCCCTAAACATGTGAGTCAGGTACTCTGCTAATGACGACTCTTATAATGAATGAGGCTTTCCATGGTGACGCATCCGAGTAGCTTTAAATCCCTGTTACCATGGAAACAAGGAGTTGCTGTACAGGTCTGACACAGACAATGGTGTTTTTTTTTCTTCTCCCTCTCTCTGTTGTGCTCTATAAGTCACTTTCAGTCTTTCTCCAACCCCCCCACACGCTCCATTCATCTTTGACTCCTCTTTTCCCCAAATCCTCCTCTCTTCTTTGCACTTCCTCTCTTCTGTTGCATCCTATTTCTTTGCCTTTTGCCTCATTTTCCATTCATTCTTTTATGCTCCCCTCTCCCCATCTCCAAGGCCCCCCCACACCTAGCTCACTGACTTGCTTTTCATTCACCCTGACATTTTTACCTCTCTCTCTCAATTCATTCATGTCAGCCTTGTCACCTCAAATCTCATCGCCGTCTCCCACGCCTTTCATCACTTTCACTACTTGTCATGTCCTCCTCTTTGCCTCCTTCCCTTCATCCATTTCTATCTACCTGTGGTTAATCTTCCTTCATCCCCTCTGCATCCAGTTCCATTTTCTTGTCAATTTTTTGGACTTTTATCTTTTGTTTCTAGATCTAAAAATCTAAAACCCAATGAGGTCCCATGACGTCGTATATATGCATGACTGTTGTCTTGCATTTGATATGTTATTCAGAAGCATAGTAGATGAAATCCATAATTTTATATAGTGATTTTTTGTTTACCATGGACATTGCTAAAAAACAAAGCAAAAAATGCATGCTTAACAGCACTGGGCAGAGAAAAAAATCATGAAAGGATGTAAAAACGAGAACACATTGCTCTCACCTTGCCAAAGCTGCCCTTGCCCAGCACCATCAGGAAGTTAAAGTCCGACAGCCTTATGCGATCCTGGTTGCCGTTGTTGTCGAACCTGGAGGCTGCATTTGCTGACTTTCCTTCCATGTTCTTGCCTACTGCAATTTTAGCTCTCTGGATGGAGAACAAAGACAAAACAAAAATCTGAATTAACATGTTTTTAACGGAAAGCAAAACAGAGATACTCTATTCAGCTTTTATTAGATTGAAGAGAATTTCTATAGTAGTTCAATACTCCTCAAATTGCACAAGCAAAGTAAAGGATGCAGAATCACAAAAGGCAACAACTTAAAAAAGTTCTGTTTCCAATAAAAAAATTTTTCACAGAAAATAAGGTTTATCATCATATTTTGTATAACTTCCCTTTTCACAAGGGTGTAACTTTATAATTAAATTTGGTGCGTACACTCGGGTGGGGGCTGATGGACCTACAGTTACTCAACCCAAACGCTTTGATTAGGTTTTTTTATTTAGCAAAAATGAGCTCAAACATATATTTTTTGAATGCTTTCCTATTGTTCAGAACACAAGAAAGTCATAATACGCTGATATCTATATTTATAGATAGTTAGAGAGATGTCTTTGTGCATTTTACATATATAGGGCCCAAAACATTAGTGTATAAAAAAATAACGAATAACAGCCGATTCCGATGCTAAAATGGATATATTTAGCATTCCTAGAATGTACAATTTCAATTCCAACCAGAAAAATATGGATATTCTGCATTTTAAATATAGCATAGCATATTTTTTTCTTGTAAAGTTTCTGGTAAACTTGGAGAAACATATTTTATTGGATGTTGCATATTCCAGTAAACCTTTTTCACCTTAAATCTGCAGCTCTCCTACTTCTCTCTGTGCTCTGTTTAAAAAGATTTATGAACCTCTTTACTAATATAATGATATCAGAAACAAAATTTCAAGATATGTAGAAACTCTGCAAACTGATTATGTCTGTACAATAAGGAAACATGTTCATTTTAACCTGTAACTGAGAGCCAAGAACAAGGGTAGGGTAGCCAACTCCCTGAAAAAAAAATGTTCGTGCCAGCTGACCTGATTGCCTTTACCCCTCCTGGTGTGGCGATTTTTTTTAGCCCCCCTTTGTCTATGAATTATTTTTATTTTTTTTTTACTATTTGACTCAAATCTGCATTGAATTAGATGCATATTTGCGAGTGACATGAACACATGGAAAACAAATTATTATCCAGCAATTCAATTTAATACATAATAACAAACTCTGCTGAATAAAATAAGTAACTTAAACATAAGCCTGTCCTGCCTAACTTATAATTGTAAAAATGAATATAAAACAATGAATAAATAATTGCAAAATTCTTTTGTGCAACAGAAAACTCATAAAGATATTCGTGCCTTAAATGTAATGACTGTAGGGTAGTTGTATAGCAGAAAATAAAATCATTAGCTCAATGCCACATTATGTGGCGATAGCCTACTTTTCCACTTGTATTTCCTCAGAGCTCTTGCAGCAATGAGGAACTGTGTGGAATTTGTTTGTTTAGTGCTGCAGAGTAAAGCTGAGTGCTCTGTTGTCTCCCGCTATCTTCTCCATGAGCAACATTTGGCTCGACCAATGGGATGAGGGTATTCTGGATCTTTAATTATATGATTTCAGCTCATTGGTCACAACGCAGGACAGGCCTTGGAAACAAGTTTACCGTAAGTTTTCTATCTAATGTGCCCTTGTTCTTCATTTTCTATTAGCTGTTTACTGATAATTTTTTACTCTCACAGTAATACGGGACAAAGTGCGCCTAAAGTACGTCTAAAGAGGATATAAGGTATTTTCTAGTCCGATCATGCACGAATTAAACATTTGTTTAATTCAGAGTCCATGTGCGTTAAACTTATGGAGAATGTGTGGTTTAGGCAGATGTGATATGGGGCATGCATCTTATGTACCTAAAGTGATATATTAAATCATCTTATTTCTCTCTCCTTCTTTTCCTTTCCTTACCTTTAGAAATTCACTTTAGAGGTATCATTAGTACATGTTTTTGAGTGTATTTATTGAGTGTATACTTCCACCAAGACACAGAACTGTGGCCTTAAAAAAAAGGGTAGGGGTTGGCTACAAGATATAAAGGGTTGGAAACACACATGGGAGAAGGGAATCAGAGGACTAAACAGCCAACAGATGGACAGAAGAAATCATTACAGGAACACCGAAGGTGCAGGATCCGAACAGGAAACTGCAGTGAGTGCATCATTTAGGAAGTGCTTTGCTGCATTATCCACATTGCCCCTAAAATATTGCAAACTGCAACTCTGACACACTTTTTGAATGAGTCTCCTCTTTGCAGCATTTGACTCAGTGTGACACAAACAGAGAAAGGAAGAAGGAAGGGAGAAAAAAAAAAAAAAAAAACACAGTTTGGGGTGATCCCTATCACTGCCAAATGTGTTAATGAATGGACCTACTGGTCAGCCCCCCCTCCACATACACACGCATGGACAAACACGTCTGGACCTGCCGTGTGCCAGACCGGATGGTGCTGTAAGTGTGCCTGCCAACTGCTAACAGCTCTCCAAGAGTGGCTCTCACTCACACACACACACACATGGTGGCCGAAGCCAACTGCTCACACACATGCCCAAACATTCGACACATTCAAACGCAGGCAGGCACACACACCTCAAATTTCTGCCGTAGCTCCTCATTGCCCTCCTCTCCCTCCGGAGCCACAGGAACATTGAAGTATTCGCCTTCTTCCTGAGAAAGGAGCTTAAACCTGAAATGAAGAGATTTTAACAGCTAAATATTTGATGGCCACGACTGAAAACACACAAATAACTGTGAAATTAAAGGAATAACAGTATAATTTAGCCCATAACAAATTAAATTGCTCCAACTACATCACAAACCACAAAGCAGACCACCAGCACATGGCTTTAATCTAACATAAATCGGTTTATTGACACAGATTTACCCTTCAGCAACCTGAAATCAGATAAATGTTCCCTGCGGTGACAGATGATGCCTGTTCTTTTGTAGCTAAAGTATCTAAGAGCCCAATGAAATGCTAAATATTAAACCTAACTCCTAGTTAAAGAGGTATCTAAAGCTAGCATTTATATTACAACAGTAAAAAATCCAAACATAGGGTCTTTTTCAATTTATTTCTCTTAGTCTGCGTCTGTCCTGTTCGTGTTATGCCAGAAAGTATTTAGGACTGTACTGAGGTGGATTAGGTAAAACCTGCATTTTAAAAGGCAAACTCTGAATATCAGGTGTACCAAGACATCCTCCCACCTCAAAAGCTGGCATCTCATTAAAAACCCTGACAGAGCAGTGTCAGCAAAAAAAAAAGAGGAAGATTTAGAGAGATAGTGATTGGGCTGCAGACACACAGGGAGGGAAGTAGAAGTGTGAGCGAGGGTGGAGGGGAGATAAAGAAGCAGAGATAAAAAGATGGGGGAAGAGCAGCTCTGGCACTGAATATAACCAGATTAGGGAGAGGAGCTCCAAATAAAGTTTGTGCTCCTAGGCTACAGTAATGAACAAGGTCACCTTTACTCTCCTTCCTGCTCCTCCTCGGTCTCCAACTCAAGTCTTTCCATTCTCTACTCCATTTGTTCAGATTTCTCTTACCAGCCATCCACCCCTTGTTTCTGAAGCTCTGAAATGCCAAAGGACAGCGATCCCATAAAGTCGTTGCGGCTGGTCAGGTCCCAGTCCCACACCTCCACCGACAGGCGGCGGTCCTTATCATACTCCTTCAGGTGGCTGGAAGAGACATGAGGGGAAATCTGTGAGTCCAGAAATCGCCTTTTACAACAAGTGCCATCCTAATAAACCTGTTTGAAAGGTATCACCATCTTGACAGACATTTTAAAACATTATTTTGTTTGGTGTATATGTCAAAGACAACAAGAGAGGCAGAGTTTTTTGTTGTATTTTGGTTAATTTTCAGTCAACTGAGACATTAGCTATGTTTATACAAATTGAAGGCCTGATCTGATCAAAAATGTTTCTTTTACACCCGTCAGACTGAAGATTTTAAAACGATTCTTTGTAATTGGAAAAAAATGTCACTCCCAAAGGCGTTCCCATCGGGGTCCATGTACACAACAAGCCGGACCTTTGGAGTCAAATATTATCCACTGCGCATCTGTGCAACGTCAGTGTGATCCTTTTTTTTGCCACTTTTCCAGAAAATTTGAGAGCTTCGTATATGCTTAAATGATTTAATCTGATCTAAATCTTGGTTCTTCTTTGCACACAATATTATCGAATAATTTTATTTAGTGTCCATGTAAACAGAGATTTAGAATTTTTCGATTAACCAAGTTTAGATCGGATCAGTGAAACTTTGCGCTCGTAAACGTAAATGTAAGCAAGTGAGACTCCTTCACACCTGATTGAGATTTGTAGTGATGTGGGAAAAAAATAGAATGTCAATTAAATGTTACATTTTGTAATAAAAAAAAAAAAAATGCTCACATGTGTTAGTTATTTTAACATGTTACAGTAAAACATCCCAAACCATGACTCTTACACCAACATGCTTTAGAGCTTATATGAGTTTCTTTTGTTAAGGTGATTATCATCTAAATTAGAAATTAGAAACGGCTTTGAAAGAATGTGACATGAATCATTAATGGATAAAAACTTGTACTCTGGGAAGAAAGACAGACAACACAGGGAGCCGAGTCAATTATGAAATATATATGAACAAAACATCAAAAAGTTAATGCTAAAAAAAAAAAAAATGAAGTAAGCCAAACACAGAAACAACACAGGGGGTGAAAAGAATTGGAGCAAAAGAAGACAAACACTATCTAGAGGGAATGAAAAAACTGATTTCAACATATTTACAGTTTTAGAGATCCTGATAGATTGTCCCTGTTAGATCTACGTCACAGGTCATTTCTTTACAGAAACACTGTATAGTTTAAACTAAAGTGCCTCTAACAGCAGCCTAAGCACCATGAGTTAGAGTTGTGCCACAGTTTAAGAATCTTGGTCCAACATAACTGTTTTATGTTTATGTTTAACCACAATTAATACAGGATCAAGCCCATTAAAGTGCAATGTTACTCTATCTTACATTTTTGTGACTAGAACGATGCAAAACGCTCCTGAATGCCTGAACATCTGCAAAGAAATGCCTGCAGTTATCAATCTTTTCTTCTCCTGCACTAATCATCATGAGGGTTATTAAAGATGCAGCAGCAGCAAAACAACCCCAAGAGCAAGATTTTATAAAATACAGGAAGCCAGATGTTTTCTTCTGAGTCCTGGCCATCACACATGCATAGGAGAAGAAAAAAATGGGAAAACGGTGAAGGAAAAAAAAAAAAAAAGAGTACAGATTGACATATATTAAAGAATTGGGAATGTTTTAAACATCCTTACAATTTGAAGGTCTCATTCCATACGGGGTTTAGGTTACACTTCATAGTCTTGGTCTTCTGTTTGCTCTCACTGCGTGGGTCTGGGACCAACTTCAGCTTCACGTAGGGGTCTGACAGACCATTGGGGTCCATAGGAATCAGATTCCTGGCCTGTTTAACTGAAAGAAGGAAAAGAAAAGAAGAAATAGCAGGTCAAAGTCTGCAATATTTTTATGTTTATATTATAAAAAAAGCTAAATAAATCTTTAAGCAGGACACTAGCCCTCTTGTGGTGGCTTAATGATACAGCATCAAAAGTTATAAAACCATTTATTGAAAAAAAAAAAAGAAAGCTGTCAGTGCTAACTGGACTGAAACAGAAAACTTAAAATGAGACCGGAAGTTACAAAATAATATCAGGTTTTCGCTATTAAACTTAGATTGCTGAGAAATGTATATGACTGTAACTGTAATGTAATGTAGGTAACTGTATTTTTACAGTTACCTACATTACATTAGATTACATTACCTACATTTATAGTGTTTATAGTTAACAGATGCAGACCAGATGATAGAAAAGTGTTGTCTACATTGTATTTATATTTTAAATTAGCTGTACAGTGTAAACTCAAATAAAAAACAAAACACTTTGATACATAAAAAGCACAGACACCATACAACATAAATAATTATAGGTTGTATATCATTGAATGAAGATTACACAATTAAAACAGTTTTTGGAGGCGGTTCAGTAATAAAACAATCCTAAATTTCTGAATTATTGAGAATTAAAAGCAGTTTTCTTGAAATTGCAATCTGACATAATTTATAACAAGCAGAGGATTAAAGTCATAACCCTTGACATGGTTGCCAGATCGGACCATAATGGCCATATACTGTAGGTGTCCAGCTTCCACACTAATCCCTTCTTTGAGGCAGCTTGTGATTGGAAGGCATTTGTACGCCGTTGGTGTTAATTCCCCCGTGTTTTTCTAATAATTGCCGTAGGATGAAGTTGCAAGTTCACATCAATTACCACAAGAAATGCTGAGTCATGGGCCATGCAAGGCTAGCACTCATGAAAACACTTTTTTCCAGCCCCAATCCACAGTTTGAAAGAGAGAAAAAAATTGTATGTTGTAAAATATGCACAAAAATGCAATGAAAACAGATAGTATGCATTCCTGTTTTTATAAACTGAAAAACTTTGCTAAAAAATCTGCACTGATATTTAATGCATAATATAAAACAACACCATGGCATAACCTAACAAGCTTCACCAAATTACCATTTGAATAATGAGAATGCAGTACCTGATCTTAGACACAACCAGTGCAACCATTCATGGCTTCATCAGGGGTGCAGCTTTACTACAGCTCAAATACTTACATTAGATTTCACTTCATGAAGAAAATATAGATAAGGTGATACAACATTCCCGAAAGTTTAGAAATGTAATTACTGCCTTGCCGAAAACAAGGAGAAAATAGACAAATGGGAGCAAAGGCCCTGAATAATTCCAGAGATACAGCTAGATGTATATCACACAGAATTTAAAGTAATAACCAACAGTGGCTATAATACCTGAACATGGCAAGAAGATGAAGCTGTTAACAGCAGCCCAGCAGTTTCTTGATGAGACAGATGGTCATAAACCATCAACTGGCTGCAAAAGGCACAACTTCATGGCAGCAGACACTTAGGTTTCAGCCCAATATTTAACACTGAAGAGTTTACTTTCTAGACTCCAAGAAAGTCAGCTCCAACTTGGTCAATGCTACATTCGACCCAAAGAGGCTGCAGGATTCTGTTCTGTGCATCAATGAAACATTACTTATCAGCAGAGGTTGTAAAAAGTAGTCACCCATAAAATTGCTCAAGTAAAATTAAAAGATATTTGGTTAGAAGTCCATTGAAGTACCGAGTAACTGTTGGATAATAAAATCAAATTTATTGTTTATAAATGTTGCTGGCAAACCGATTTTATGTGCAAGTTCTGGTATTTTAAAGACTCAAATGCCTAAAGAATACAAATAAATGTCATGATTACACAAGAAAGAAATTCCTACAGAAGAAATGCTTTTATCAATTTTTTTTTTCGCAACATAAAACTTCCTTACAATGAGAACTGTATATATGTTAGGAGAGGGTAACAAACTCCCACGGTTAATATCTACTGTTTACTGTATGTTTACCTGATTTTGGAATAGTTCAAATTACTCAGAGGACAGAGTAGTCTGATATTTTACTTAAGTAGGAGTTGCAATACTTTACAAGGAATATTATTCAAGAAAAAGTTCGTAGAACTAAATTTTTTAAAAATTGTTACTTGAGTAAATCGGAGTATAAATGTAACATTTTACTACCCACTCTGCTTATTGGGTCTACAAAGGGGGATTATTTCAGCATTAGTGGAACAGGAAAACAGTGCACTGTAAATATCAAAGGACGCCAAGGCTTGGTTAGTGCTAGAAGGCACTAGGATGGCCATAATATTTTCCTGCAGTGAACTCTAGGAAAGCAAAGTAAGTAAAGACAAGTTCATCTCTATAGCAAATGTCAGACATGCAAGACAATTTAGAGAGCTTTACATAATAGGAAAACACACAGGGAAAATATATATTGCAACAGAAAAGTTGGATTACATACCTCATTAGGTTTAAAGTCAAAAGCTAATCTTAACAAACGAGTTTTTAATCTTATGCAATATAGGGTTTCATAATATTTTCTGGCCTTTTTTTCATTAAGATTAATAAAGCATAAGAAATAAAAGCTAGTTCTCCATATTTGGTTCTGGGTCTGGGTCTGTAGGGTAGAGCTGAGCCAGAAGACCTGAGAGGCATGGAGGGCGATACAACGACGACAAGTCAGTAATCATTCAGTGATTTATAGACATACAGAAGAATTCCAAGCCTATTATCTAAGAGTTTTAGAGAGGACTATATTAAATATCTGGTTGGATTAGACACTGCAAAAATCTGGTGACTGGTTTTAAATAAAATGTTTTAGAAGGTTTTAACAACAAATGGACAGTCTATTAACTTAAATCTACACAATAATATATTTTAATAAAAATCTAAAGGGTCTGTTAAGTTGGCATGCAAGTGCTTTGAAGCAGGATGAAAAGGAGAGCTTCTCAGCTAACTCACAGAGTGAGAAAACCTCAAGAGATCAGTTAAATTGCTGCTGCCAAAGCATTACTCTCTGCTAACCTCCAATAGCTTAACCCCAAAGAAGACCCCCACATTAAACTCTCAGCAGAGCAGGTCAATAAATTTTAGATGATGCCGGTTAAAGTGACCATCAAATAGTGGTGGAGAGCTGTAAAGCGGGTAGAATACCAAGCAGTCCCAGAGGACACAGAGTAAACAGTCAAGATGCACGCAAATCCGTCACTGTGACTAAATGAATGTATCTGCCCGGGCGTGCATATCTATGGAATTTAAATGCAACTCTGTATTATTGCACATTATACGTTCTAAATAGAAACGACATATATAGGTCTGTTTATAGCTGTGGGGGCTGCACGAGAAGGAAGAAGAGCATTTATGAGGCCAGGAACAGTAGAATAGTTTATGTGTAAAGCAGCCTGGTTTGCTGGTAGAGCACCTTTTGCTTTGCAAAATAATTTCTAGAGTTTAAAACAGTTTCTGATCTGTCGAGTCTCATCTTTGGTGACAGATGTGTTGCAAAAATGTGACGACAAGTGTATGTTGTGGACGTCAATGTCCACATTGTACACAGACAAACATTGATCTGAAAGATTGTTGAATGACATCTTGGTAAAGTACATCACTACCAACATTTCCATCTCTAGTTTGATATAAAACCCATTTGATATGACCATGGAGCGCATTCAAGGGTGGCATACCACTATTCTTATATTCAATTTTCAAAGCAAAATGTTCCTTTGTGAAAATATAATAGCTTAAATAATTTACACAACAAACCTCTGAATCACATGTTTATTGACAAGAGCATTTTAAAACTGGTTAAATGTACCATGGATTTAAAGCTGATCAGTTTACTGCTAGACGCAAAACTAAATCTATTACAATAACTATATTAATAATAAAACTAATCAAAAATTTATTGTAGGGAAACATAAATTTTTATGACTTTTGGACACCTAAAATTCTAACCAAATATCAGTACATGAGATTAATAATAGGATTTAAGGGGATCCTTGAAAAACAATTTGGAAAACATAATTAGGGGCAAATAAAACCTACTTTTTAGGTAATATTCTGTACAAATTTTATCTAAATTTAGTGTCAATATAGGCAGGTTACAGCTGAGAAGAGATATTTATGGTACCAAATTTAGCTCAAAATATAAAACTTACTTTATTCACTACTAAGATAATTGCAAAGTTAAGTTTTGTTCTGAAAAATAAAAAACAGAAAAATAAATAGCACTTTTGATAACCGATTCTGATCATTGCTATTCTATTTAGCTAACTAAATAAAAGCATTTAAGTTTCAGTCCTTTCAGTGCGTAGATTGTGTAATATTTTCTGCAATCTCTGAATCTTTTTCATTTAGACTAAGAGAATAGTCACAAGTAACTTTACAAAGAGAAGTTTCTATCAACTCAAGAGTATCCAACAGTGTTCAGACATTCATAGGACGTATATTCTGTCGTGTTCAAGAAGACATCTTGTTTTTATGCTTTGTGTACGTGTGTAAAATTTATATTATTATATCATATTAAGTGGGATCGTGGTTTTCTGGACAGGCGCAGCACAGTCAATGCCGGTGCTTCCTGGAGGGATGGTTATCACTGTCCCACATTAAACAGTAGGTTTCGTTTGCCTTTTTACAGGGCAGGATTCATAAGGATTACTCAAACATGCATAAATCAAGCAAAATAGCATTTTAGGGATGAGTGCGATGAAGAAATAACTTTATAACATTGTTAGAAGCAAAAGAAAATGAAAGAAAATTTTGCATGATATAAGCCGTTAAAATTAGCTGATAGGGAAACCCCTTAAAGCCAGGGGCTTTTTGTGTTACTTTTAAATGGACTATACTGGGCCTCAGCAGTTCTAAACATCTCGCTTCTTATAGTGAATGGGGGAATCTACTGGACCACAACCATAAGGTGTCTTCAGACAGAAATCAGCAGTTAGTTGAAGACGTAATTAAAGGTAACAATAGATAAAACAATTATGGAACAGCAGTCTAACCAAGTGGATCAAGCAGGAGCCAGACACCTCTTCAAGGCATTGGGACATTATTGGGTGCTTTTGCTATTCTGTTTTTCTACAAGACTGTAATGTTCACCTGCACTCCTGACTCTGACTATTATAACAACTGTTTACATGCATCTTGCACTACTCACCTTGACTGAATATTGATTTGCACAGCCGACTGCTTATTCACAGTACCAATTGTTTACATATACCCTTCCAATAACGTACTTTAACTGTAATATGCAATTACCTTCCACTGCACTTTAATTTAGATAGCTTCTGTCCAAACTTTATTTATTAATTTTATAGTAAAACCCAGCTGTATATATACTATTGTACATACTGTAACTGTAACAACCCTTTTTATAGAAATATCCACCTGTATATTATATTTGCTGCATATCCAGCTGTAAATTGAGTTCATAACACTAGTTATTCATCTTTTAGTAGGATTATGTTTATTATGGTATTCACCTCTATACTTATTCAGTAGAAACCCATGTCCTGTATTTATGGAACCATTATTTATCCTGCACTTGCTGTATTGCACTTCTGGTTAGACCTAAACTGCATTTCATTACCTTGTACCTGTACCTGTGTAATGACAATAAAGTTGAATCTAATCTAATCTAATCACTGAGAAGTCAAGTAAATGTGTGATCAAGGCCAAAAACAGATCTTATCCTTTTAAAACCTGTTTACATTATCAAGAAGAGACATTTCCAAAGTACTTGATTAGTTATACCACTGGTTGGAAGCAGAAATCCAATTCAAGGCATACTAATAATCCATTTATGAAGGAAAAAAGAAGAATGCATCCACATCAAAAAATTATTTCTAAAACAAAAAAATGATATTTTAAAAGCTTGGTGCTATGTCCATTAGAATCGATCTAAGCATGCAGTTTTATATTATAGAAGCTTTAGAACCACCAATGAACACCCTGAATAAATCACTTCAGTTGCTCCTGGTGATTGCACAATGGATTACAAAAAGTACAAGTACCAAGAGCACAATAGTGGTACAGCTTTGGTTTGAAATATTCCTATGCAGCTTTAAGCCAGTTTTTGGAACCCAAATAATTGACTGCTTTTTGACAATATGTATTCTTAACAAATTTGTTCTCAAGTACATTTCATTAACAAAAAGAAAAGGGGATCTATGCGATCTTGGTTTGTCTATCCTACACTGCATTTACCATGCAGTAGTCTGTTTGAAAGACATGCCAAGCTCCCTCTTTTCCCCTGAGTTTAGCATCACCACGAACTCTGATCTGCCTACAAGAAAACGATGGAGGTGTAGATTTACACATCATATCAGAGTCGCTTTACACAAGCAGTAAGAGCTTCATGGAATACAAAATCAGAGTCAACTCAAGCACATCTCTCAGTGGAGGAGTCATATTTTGTTTGCCAGGCCCTATTTTGTGAAGCTTAAGGCAACATGCAACAGCTTCCTGCTAGTTATTCACCATCACTGCATCAAGCGACTTAAGTAACAGTAGGCTTCACACTGATCCCTGTTGGTAGAAAAGGGAACTGCTGTTGTGTCTGTCTTTTACTGATAAATATTGATCACATTAAACCAGAATGATGTAGTAACATTAATTAATTCTGAAAAAAAAGCTGTAATATTAGGTTTATGCAATTATACATGGAAATAAAAATTATTGTTTTAGTTCAATGCTCTGCTATGCTTAATGGATTTTCAGTTTTACTGCTGTTCTGGCAGTTTGTGTGTGATAAGTGTGCTTTCTTATCACTTCCCATAGTAACGAGCAGCTGGTAATCCATTGTATGAGCGTGGGAACCACAACCAAAGAAAGGACTTAAACAGTGAGTAAGAAAGCACTGTTGGAGGAGTAAGGTAGGAAAATTCAGCATATCTATTTCAAGCACTAATAGAATTTTCTTTAAGATGACACAGAATAAGAGTGATGATTACTTAATATGGAAAGAAAAGCAGAGTGAGGAAAAAAAAAGTTCACAGTACAAGTGTTTGATTTGATACAGCAAATTAAATTGATCTTATTTTCTGGACTATAGAGCGCACATAATTAGCCGCACCCAGATATAAATAAAAACAGCAAAAAACAAACATATATAAGCCGCACCAGACTATAAGCCGCTGATATCTACTGAACTATCCCCCATCAAACCTGTAGGGGGAGCTCTACATATCGCTCCTTGAGTAGCGACGAGGAATAAAACTAGCTCCCATTAGCTTCTTGACTCGTGGCAGTCGCAGTTTCTAATAAAAGATAGGGCTTCATCAGCTCTGCATGAATTGTGCAAATTCTCTTTATTGGTTCAAAAGCTTCAATCTGGCAAATAAATGTCAAAATGTGTGAATTCAGATTTGTTTCTGTCATGCCTGCTGCTTGCATGTGCTCGTGTTCAATAAAAAAACGTTGATTTTTGCCACCTGGCTACAACTTTGCATAAGCCGCATTGTTCAAAGAGTGGAAAAAACGTAGCGGCTGATAGTCCAAAATATACGGTAGTTTATATTAGGAATTATTAGATCAAATTAAACTAATTTATCAATACAACTTTAAGAGGAACTACTATAAGGTGTTATGGTAATAGTAGTTATAGGGTGTAGTATAATCAGTTTTATTACATTTGACTAAACAAAGAACTAGATTTGTATAATAATGGCTTGGCTCTGGTTCTGGGTGTGCAGAGAAGACTTCAGCAGGAAGACCTTAGAGGTCTGGGCTGTTGATATACTATTTTAAACAAACAGATTATTTTCCATATGTCTCTGAGATCAGGGAACCATTGTAAGGATTTTAGAGCTGGGGAGATGTGCTTTACTTTTTTAGTTTCAGTGAGAATGTGGGCAGCAGCATTCTGGATCAATAAATCAACAAATTTTAGATGAAGACTCTAATACCTTCTACAAAAGATGAACAGATACATTAGTTTTTCATGATCTTGCCAAGACAGTCATTTAATCCTGGATACTTTATGTTGTTATTGAGTACACTGACCCCACATAAGCACAGCTGTAAAAAGCAATGCATTTTGGAAGTGATTCTGTGTGGTTGTTTTGAAGCTCGTTTAAACAAAGAAATGTGGAGGAGTTGTTGCATTATGAGCAACTATAGCCCTTCTCACGACCACCATAAGAAAAAAGTTCTGTGATTTTCCAACATGAAAGTAAAACAGCACAAGCCATGTCTTGGAGGTCACAAAGAGGCCATGCATGATATGCATACAGTAACAGCAGTAAGAACACTGAACATTACTTTCAACAAAAAGGGCACCATATACCGTACATGACTGTGTGTTAGAAGCATTTAAAAAGGTGAGTTAAAAAAACAAACAGTCAATGTTATATTAGGTTACAGCTATTTATTGTAGCTGAGACGAATTCTTGTTGTTGTTGATTTGCAGCTTCCCAGCTCTTGTTAGCCAAGCTATCATTAACTAAACGTAACCGTACATTCCAAAAGGTTCAGAAACAATCCACTGAAATTTGTTTCCAAGTTTGAAGACGTTTCGCTTCCCATCCACAAAGTTTTTTAATTGAAAACGTCAGAATTAGCGTTGAGTTTGAAGCTTTATATAGCAGCCAAAAAATGTAACCGTACAAAATGCTGAAGATTCTCAGTCATCCAGGTCACAGTCATTCCAAAAAAGTTTAAAATCAAACCACTGGACTTTGTTTCCGAGTTTTTAAGACGTTTCGCTTCCCATCCAGGAAACTTTTTGAATTCAAAATGTCAGACTTAGCATTAATTTCAAAGCTTTATATGGTGGCCCGAAAACTTGTTTTGGTTTAGAAAACATGCAGATTGAACCAGAAGAATGGGTCCGCCCCTTAGGATTGGGGAGTCGTTGGGTTCTTTTGTTAGCCTGCAATACCCTACACTGGTCTATGCCTGTAGAAGGGGGGTGATTAGGGGCAATTGTTGGCCTGGCTGCTCAGGCGAGATGTTTTTTCTTATCCTCTTATCATCTCAACCCCCAACCCCATGCAGGGGGGAAAAAAAAAGCAAAAAAAAAAAAGCTTTGAGCTTAACATTATTCTGACAATTGAAAAAGCTTCCTGGATGGGAAGCGAGACGTCTTAAAACTTGGAAACAATGTCCAGTGGATTGTTTTTAACTTTTTTTGGGTAACCATACAAATTAAACTGTTAATAGATACACAGATGATTTAAAGTTGTTCCTTGTGTTCAAAGCATATTACATGTTTGTTTTTCTTTGACTTTTCAGGCAAACTAGTCTATAAAATAGTTGAATTTGATCCTGAATGGCCACATCAGCAGAAGTAAATGGGTCTCCTCCACCACCAACAGACAAAAAAAGTGCGCCTGATGCAGAGATGGGGGATCAAGCCTCTTTGTAGCCTATTAAATGCGTTAATTTAATTTAATTTACATTTTTAGTTTTGTGTGTTTGCATTTTCTTTTACCATCAGACAACACTGCCTGCAGCTGAGACAGAAGCCAGCCAAATATGAAATTCTCTTTATGTGCCTCTAAAGCAGGGGACTTTTTTCAGGCCAAGGACCCCCAAACTGATGGCGAGATGGAGCGGGGCCCCCCTAATTATATATATTGTATGAAATTGTGTTATATCAAACTGTTCCTACAGTCTCTCTATTACAGATGGAGTAATAGAGTACTTTAATAATCCTGGGATTATTCAAGTACTTCTGATTTAGATTCCTCGTTGATGAGACAGGTGTTATGAATGAAACAGTGACCACCAATGTGTGCATTGATGACTGAAAGACATCTTCTGCCTCCATTTATCTGTTTACTACAGTGTGTTGAATTCATGTTAATATGTGTTTAAAGACATTTCAATTAGTGGAAAAAATTGCAGGGGGGAATATTAAAAAAAAGTCTAATCAACCAAAACATTCGCAATCCCGATTCAGTACAGTTTTTTAAAAGCATTTATTTTATTTAAGAGCTGATGACACAAAGATACAGAAAAATAAAGCCCACATCTGGACAACTGCTCAAATTGGAGTGCTTTAATAAAATACATTTAAATAAATATGAAAAATGAATTAACTGAGACAGAGTTTAGGTTTATAATAGAAGATATTCAATTCAAAAGAATACACAAGTTAATTTTCAACTTTTATCATTGACTCAATGACATGGTAATTAGACATTAAAAGGATTTATTTCATTTTGAAGTATTATTCAAACTATGCTGAGATGAATGAGTGTAGAACATGGTATTTTGCTGCCACCTGCAGGTGAAAGTAGGTACTTCATGTAAAGACAAGTTCTTTCAAACCAACCCTATTTTTTATTTCAGGTTAAAGGCGTTTTTTTGTTTTTCTTATAAATATGTGGTGGAGAGAGGATGACTCTTTAAACAGCATACATTAAAAGGAAAAGCACCTTTGACTAAAACTAAATTAAATCAAAGGGATTATGCAACTTTCATTAGGTTTATAAAGTAGGACAACAGCTGCAAATTTCTGTTAGCCCTTCATTTATGCTAAACAATTGTTCATCAAGTCATAACATTTTAAATTTTTATCTGAAGGTAAATTAGACATTGGAGTAAAAGAAGAGAAAAAAACTAACTAAGAAGTTGTTATAGATTTTACCAAAAGAGAAAATCTATTGGTTAGGGAGCAGTTCAGAATAATTACGATTAAATACAGTAACTGTTATTGTCAGTTACTTATTTACAGTCAATTCAAATGCTTCTTCCTCTCATAATATTTCAAACATGTCAAACTGCTGTACTGTGTGTATTTCTGAATGTTTATTCTGGAAAAATCTGAAGAAGCAAAACTGACCAACGACACAATTATAACATTCAGCATTCCAATTATTTACAAAAGACCAAGAATAAAAATATCTGAAAATACAGCACATCAAAGTTTTAGCAGTGTAGTATTATTTTCACATTGTAAAATAATCTTAATTCCTGACACTTTCATAATAAATGCAAATATAAAGTTATTCCAAAAATGAGCACCAATACGATAAAGACCTACAGTAGATGTAAAATTGAATTTAACATCAAAAAAAGAAAATTGGGAATTCAATTATTATTATAATTAGATTACATTGTTCTCTACGAATATCTTCTAAATGTGTACTATCTGATATACAATCTAATGTTTTTACTGTAGTGATTAGTGAATAGTTTAGGTCTGTTCCTACCAAGGTCAAATGAATAAACCAGTCTAACCATCAAAAGAGGATTAATTGGTTTGTAAGTGAAAGTGTAGAGTTTTGTTTTGTAAAACTGACATCAAAGTTAAGATATAGTGCAAACCTCAACCCCATTGAAATTGGGAGGACTACACCTAAAAGACAGTTTCATCTCAGATATCCCCTATCGGCGCTAAGAAAAAAAAAATGACAAGGCTCCTCTAAATAAATCTAATAATCATTAAAAGGCAGATTTGTGCGGGGTCCGCTGTGAAGCGTGCACTGTACCGGTCATTTTTGGTGAAGAGAGAACTTAGCCAAAAGGCAAAGCTCTCAATTTACCAGTTGATATACGTACATTCCTATCCTCATCTATGGTCATAAGCTTTGGGTCATGACTGAAAGAACGAGATCCCGGATTCAAGCGGCTGAAATGAGTTTTCTTCGTAGTGTGTCTGGGATCTCCCTTAGAGATAGGGTGAGGAGCTCAGTCATCTGGGGAGGACTCAGAGTAGCGCCGCTGCTCCTCCACATCGAGAGGAGCCCTTTGAGGTGGCTCGGGCATCTAGTAAGGAGGCCTCCTGGACGTCTCCCTGGTGAGGTGTTCCAGGCACGTCCCAGGACATCTGGAGGGACTATGTTTCTCGGCTGGCCTGGGAGCACCTTGGGGTTCCTAGGGAAGGGGGTGGTGCAAGTGGCTGGGGAGAGGGACGTCTGGGCCTCCCTAATGAAGCTGCTACCCCCATGACCCGACCACGGATAATTGGAAGAAGATGGACGGATGGATGGATGGATGGATGGATGGATGGATG
>NW_015150884.1:633394-654282 GCF_000732505.1 Cyprinodon variegatus
GATGGATGGATGGATGGATGGATGGATGGATGGATGGATGGATGGATGGATGGATGGATGGATGGATGGATGGATGGATGGAATCCTCAAAAGGCTTAAATAAATAAAGCTTTCTTCTAAACTAATAGGTGAATAACATTTGATACAGATATTACTGTAGCTGTAGACAACTAACGTTATAAATGTATGAGTATAAAATAACTAATAGCCAACATCAAATAATTATAATGATGGAAATAAATAAAAGTTATAAAACAAAAAAATAACAAACCTATATTAAAATCATAAAAGGAAATAAAATAATCTGCCCAGTTTGAGTTAAAAGGTGAGGCAAACAGGTGGGTTCATAGTTCAGGTAAAGTGTCTTTATCTCCACTAATAAGAGATTTGTAAAATTAAAATATTTATGGCTACAGCCTGAAATTCAAACAAATGACAAAGGAAATTTAACCAAGGAGAAACAAATCAAAATCCGGTCTTAATGAGAATATTTTTGAGTACAGTATGTTTTAGAAAGATGAGGAAAAAAAAAACGAATGACAACTTCTCCGTCTAGAATTTATTTAACACTAAAATCTGTCAGTAGACAGACGCGGTTCTTTTCACTAAGATGCACCCAAACTCCAAAAACAGAGCGGCAAATATTCAGCGTCTTCAGCTTTTATACACAGAGTGGTGTTAAACAAAATCAAAATGATAGGTGGTATAAAAACATTGTGTAGACTTTAGACCCCCTTTGCAGAAATTGAACCACTCCTTTTCTCTGCCTATCTGCTCTGTGAGTGTTATCTAACATCCTGTTACTCTCAGCCTTGTCTGTGTCAAGCATCGTTTCCCATAATGCTGCTCTTTGCTGTTCTGTTTTGTGTGATAGCGATACTATGAAACTATCTTCTCACTTCATCTCACCCATCCTAACAGCAGAGGGAGACAAACACCTGTATTTTTCACCTTTCCCAGCACAGGTATTTGTGCCGTCTCCCTAAGATGCACTTACTAGATGTACTTACTTGTGACGGTGAGAACATTAGTCTTGACCTCAGCACTGATCTCGATGCGGCCTCTCCTCTCAGTGTGGTCTGTTCCACACAGATTCGGCACATTGGGAACGCAGCGCTTGTGGATGTTCATCATACAGTCTGGAAAACACATACAAGGCCAAATCTCAGAACATAGATTGAATATAATGTTTAGTTTGGGTATTTCAAGGAAGCAACAGGTTTAAACACATCGCAAAGAAAAGTAATTATCAAACATTTCCATTTAGATATGGATAAAAATGTCCATAGATGAAAGGTTAGGGGTAGTTTAGAGCACGTACGGTCACATCTCATTCCCTGGTGTATGAGGCCGTACAGTAGGGAGCCGCAATGGTCACAGAAGGTCGGGCTGGAGTAGGTGTGGATCTTAAATTTATGCTTTGCCCTGGGGTCCTGATGAGAAACATCAAGAGAAGCATGAAAAAAAACTTGTTAGACATTAAAATAATCCACTTATGGGGACAATCATTTCAGCGCACCTGATTGGATAAATGATTTATTTATCATTTGCCAAAAAAGGACAAAAAAATATCTTTAATCGCAAGAAAATGTTCCAGTAAGCATTAACAGGAAGTTTATTTGCAGAAATGGGGGGTTGACTCTTTCATCTGATAAAGATAGATTTCCTCTGCATCACTTTGTTCATATCAGTTAAAGGAGAACACAGAAACGTCTACGATCAAAGTCTGACAGCGTTTATGTGCGTAGGTACTGTAAGCATGCCTGCCTGTCTGTGAGCACAATAGTCCATCAGAGAAGGTCAGCCTTCCTCGAAGTTTGTTAAAAGGGAGTAGTGGTCATGCAAAAACATGCAGCCACCTGTTTGAATCACATAATGGGTTACTGGGTGCTAAATAAACCTAGAATAGAGACCTGTGAATTCAAATGTTTTACAGGGAGAAAAAGTATGTTTTCAATACAAATCTTTTTGTTTAAGTTTCTATTCTATCAAAAAAATGAATTATTCCTGAAATATTTAAAGCAGGATTATATTTCAGCATGAGCCTCTGGCGGCTACAGACATTGGGGATCATTGACTGTTCTTCAGTAGTCTTTCAATCATGATGAGTTCAGTTTTTGGAAATATTTATGTTATTCTTCCAATTCTTTCTCTATTAATTATCTCAGTTCTTAGCTTTCAGTCTGTAGAAACATTAAAGAGTAGTAATACAGGACCTATCCTTTAAACTTTTTGTCTTTTTGTGACATGTCTCAACAGTCTTTGCATATTTAGCTCAGGTTAGATGAAGAGCATCTGTGGACATCTAATGTTTTTCAGTCTTTTCAAGGATTCTCAATCAGATTTTGATACGGCCATTTTGAGATATGGATTTCCTTGCCTTGCTACTGTGTGACACCTCACCCATTTTTCACATGGGGTTCAGGTTCCAGCGTTAGTTCATAAAACAAACAGTAAAACTAAAAGTTTTATCATTATCTGGTCTCCTCTGACCAGAGCATCCTCCTCCACATGTCTGCTGTTCCTAGTGAAACATAGGGCATCTCACCACCTGCATATAGATACATCACTAGTTCCAGCTTTCTGTTTTTGTCTTTCTATTGTCTATAACAGGCTCATTTCTGCACATTAATATGCATCACTTGCTTATAAGCATGCATTAGAGGATTTACGTGGGAGTGATTTCTTAGGGAGGCACTACCTTCAGTTTTCTGTGCTATCGCACCATCAAACATATGACTTATTTAAAGAATATAACATATTATTTCCAATCAATTCTCTAAAAACAGAAAGTAATTTGAGTTATTTAGACATCTGACAAAACAGATTATGATTCTTTTGTCTTCTTGGGTTTAAGTTTAAGACAAATCCTTCTTTTGAAAATATATGTAAATGTCAAACTGGGGTGGGGGAAGAAAAAAAAAACCCAACCTATTTTTGTCTGATGTCAGTAAAGTGCCTCTGTGAATTCATGCATGTCAGACACCTGCAACCACAGCAGTCAGAATACACACCTGCATATGAGTTCTGTGACTGTCAAGATGTTCTCAGGGTAGCTTTATTTTATCACGAAAGTTTGAATCTTTTAAATAAAAAGGAAGAACTAATTCAACTGGATTTCTACTCTGAATCTAATCTGGGATATGATGGAACATTTTGATCATTACCTCTTCTTAAGAAATCAAAGACACTCTTAGCATGGAGTTGTGTTTGCATGATTTTAATATGTGCATTTTTCTTCTCCTGTCTTGTAGTCCAAGAATTGAGCTGGGAGGTAGAATAGCTTTAATTCCAGATAACCCATTTTAACAAAAAGAAACACAGAACCGAATCCCTAATTAACAAATAATATCCAATTTGTGCCTCCATTTTTTCAGGATTTGGCTAATGGGAAATCAGTAAATTATTATTATTTTTTTTGTCTAAAACTGGGTAAAATATAGGAAATAATCTTAGGGTGAGAAAAACAGAGTTGTATGAAAATATTTTGTCAAGAAAATACAGAGAAAAAAACAAAACAAAACAAAATAATACTTTCTTTATTAGTGCCCTCTTTCAAAGTTTGACATCCAGGCAAGAAGAAAAGTTTTATTAGTTTTCCAAGACATCTTTTCTGCTTGTGTGCAGAAAGCCTAAAGGAAATTTCCATCTATACGTGGGCAGAGGATCTTTGCCTTAAAGTGAGTGAATCTTTTAACAGTTTTAATCTTCCTCTAGGAAAAGGCTGTTAAAACTATTAAACTATTAAAAA
Organism: Cyprinodon variegatus; assembly: GCF_000732505.1. Classification (NCBI taxonomy): domain Eukaryota; kingdom Metazoa; phylum Chordata; class Actinopteri; order Cyprinodontiformes; family Cyprinodontidae; genus Cyprinodon; species Cyprinodon variegatus. Next base: position 637,146 of record NW_015150884.1, read on the forward strand.
TACTATATTTTGTTTTTCAGCCTAAGTGATCTCAAACTTGTATTTCACTCTGTTTATATATATATATATATATATATATATATATATATATATATATATATATATATATATATATATATATATATATATATATATAAAAACAAATAAAGCAGATGGTACATGAGGGAGCTTCTAGATAAGCAAGTGGATTAAGTGATATACTGTCCATGGAATAATAAACCTGCCATGATTGTCCATATAGTCAGTGGAAATATGTACACCCCATAATTCAAAAGCCTGCAGAACTCTCAGCTATTATTCTTAATTATTGTTATTATCAGTCTGTTCTTGTCAAAATCTCTCAACAACTTTTTTTTCTGCTGTTTTTGAAAGACTTTAGCTAACCTATCTTTAAAATAATAAGTTCAGTTAAACTAAAGCTTTACCACCAGACCCTGAAATTCAATCTATGCAACACTGATTATTTGCTGGTCTATTTTGTGTCAATGTCCAGTTTAGCGACCCAGTTTAATTCCAGTTTCAGACATATGGCCTGAACATGCAAAACTCACCTTTATATATATGACACTATTTTTTTTTTTAAATAACACCAGAAAGAACTAAAAAGGTTAAGGGTCCAGATAAAGAGAAGGCATGCAAGACATGGTTTCTACTGGCCAAATCACCATCTTATTGTTCTATTTAAAGCCTAAATGTACTCTAATATCTTGTGAAGATGAAATGCATGTCCAACCGCTCCACTCGAAACACACCGAGCAGAATAGGTTGCTTGGCAAAAACTGTTGTGTGTATGCTCTTTCGAACCAAATCCTCATCCCTCAGCTACAAGGCTTGGTATTTTGTATGTGGTCTTTGTTGCAGACCTGTCCACATACAACTTAGTAATACTAAGTCACACTGCCATCTTTTTTTTTTTTTTTTTTGAGTTTTTAAGGAACTAGCAGCTTGTTGTTTGGACAGTAGGCTGACAGTTAAAGGGGGTAGAGAGGGGGAGAGACGTGGCAAAGGACCACAGGCCGGTTTGGAACCCACGTCAAGGACTAAGGCATCCATACATGGGTCGTGCACGCTAACCACAGCTCCACTATCACGCCCACGATGCCATCTTTTAACAGGAGAACAGACTCAATCTATCTTTTCCCACTTATCACCGGCAGTCTATGGGTGAAAGGCAGGGTACACCCTGGACAGGTTGCCAGTCTGTGGCAGGCCACAGACAAGAAAACAGACCTTTTCCTGAAAATCCTTCCAAACAGGCCTTATCTGGTCATGATTTTTCTAATTTCAATGTCATGGACTTAAACATGAGTCTCTAAAGTCATTAACAATGGCTTTCCATTATCTAAACAAATGCCTGTATTACACAATAGGAAACCATCAAAACGTCCAATTTTATAGAAGTTGTCAGACCTGCTGATTAGGGCTGCAACTAACAATTATTTAGCAAACCTTTTTGAATAAATAATCGGATAGCAAATGGTTCCTTTAAGAAGATTTTCACAAAATCAAATTAGATGAACCTAAAACTTTTCCACTGGAGGAGGCTGCGTATTGACGGACGAAAAATATAGTTTATTCTTAAATGCAAAATGTTCATATATATTTTTCAACAATTTTGCTATAATTACTGCTCTAATTGGGTTGCTCTTTCAGCTAAAGGCAGAGTTTAAAGTCTCTATGCTCCAGTTAATGATGAATCGATTACTAAATCACTAATCACAATTAATCCGATTAATTGTTTCAGCCCTACTGCTGATTATCTGTTACTTTGCTGCTTTCACTGCCAGAACCTGGCTGCTACTTTCCATCTTAATTTTATCAACGCAGAAGAGATGCACTTACTTTCTAATAGGGTAGTTTGATTCTCTGGAAAACTTTAATTCAATCCTTGCTTCAAGTTTAGAATTATAATATCATGATTTTTTTTTATTATTTTCCACTTCAATTTTTGTTCTGTCTTTCCCTGCATTCCTTTGTTTTATCAAAGCACTGTCCTGTCCAAGTATATATCCTGCCGACAGCATTAGTCATCTCCCGCCGACACACAAATCAAACACATGCTGTCATGTTATTGGAAATATCCTGTGATAGGCAGGCTTCACTTGGTGCAGTGAAATTGGATGAAATTTCACCTTAAGTGAAATGTTCCATTTCCTGACAGGTTAATGTTAGCTTGTTAATTAGTTGCAATAGTTAGCCTGTGCCCCAAATCTGCAGCATACTGCTTTTTCTAAGCAAGATTTCTGAATCTGTTTCTTTCAAAAAACTGTTAATCCCAGTTTTTCACTTAAAGAAATACTTTCCAAAAGATGATATTGTCTTTTTTTAATCAAAAAATATAATTTTTTATTTGGTCGTTTAAGGGCAACTTGTTTGCAACAAGTAGTAGCAGCAGCCAATGTGCATTCAAACAAAATTTACCCAATAAGTAAAAAAGGAAATAAGACAACTCACAATGTTAAACGAGATCAATAAAAAAAAAATGCATTGATATTTTAATATATATATATATGAAAGAAAAGTTCAATTCCAGTTAGATAGCACCCTTAAGTTCTTACATTTTTACGTGTAGTTTGTTTCAAAAGCCAATACCTAAAAAGATAAAACTGTTTTCCGTCGTAGGTGGAGCATATCTCAAAGTAAATGTTTCAGTGTATTACAGATTTAACACAACTGGCATGATATAATTTATTTTTTGGGGGAGCTTGAAACAGTTATTTTAAATCTGTGCAAACAAACCTTAAGGTTGACAAAACATATATTAAACATGTGTACAGTATATGCTTGTTCCTTAAGCCTCAGAGTTATATACCATTAGCAAGCTGTGGGCCTCAAATGTAGGTTTCATTAGAGGACATCATCCCTCGACTTCTCCCACAGGGAACTCATTCTATTAACCCAGATCTATAATTGAATTCTTCTTTTATACATACATAGCTGACAGAAGGAAAAAAAATGAAAGGTAGTGTGGGAATTAATGAGGCACAAAGACATGATCCTGCAGACAACACACTTAAATGTTTTAGGTTTTGTTTTTAATTTGTTGCTTTAGGCATCAATCTAAATAACTCAATATTTCTGCTTTAACTGGGTGTAAATATTTGTGATTTTTAATTATTATTATTAATGATACTGACAAGTACTCTGCTCTTGGACCATTTCAAGTATTAAAATAAGCAACTAGTTTTGAGCAGAGGTAGCATACTTTCCCAAGGGTCGAAGTCATAAGGTCATGAACTCATTAAAGAAACAGTATGATGATGGTGGCACGGCCCCATAATTAAGAGCGGAAGACCCCTGGGTGGACTTAAAATAGACAATGTACTGGGGTGGTTTCAGGTTGGGTTTAAAAGGAGACTAGTGGGAGGTATTTTCAAGGAAGGGGAACGCTACAGTACATGTATGCCAAATATAGAAATGTTCAAGTGCCAAAAACGAAGGGAGCTGGCAGAAAATAGAAAGGAAACGATGGAGATGGATGTTGAGAACTGAAGTGATGAATGGAATAGGAAACAAATTCGCTTCATAACTATAATATAAATACTCAAAAGAACATTACAAAGCGGCATGATAAAAAGTTGTGCGACAGATTGTTCATTTTTCAGGTGAATACGAAAAAATATATTTCAAATTAAAGGTCATACATGTGCTTCTAAAAAAAATACCATTTCAATATGTAGACTATTTAAAATCTTTTATATCATTTAGGGCTGAAACTATCAATCAGATAAAACGTGATTAATTTGATTAATGAAATATTCATCAACTAATTTAATAATCGATTCAAATCAAATCAATGTTTATTTATATAGCACTTTACAACAACACTGGGAAGACCAAAGTGCTTCACAGAAAGATAAAAACATTGCAAAAAAAATATTAATAAATAAAAAAAATAGCATAAAACTATGTGTCCTAAGTATTAGAAGCCAGTTTTAAAAAATGAGTCTTTAATATGGACTTCAAAAGGTGCAGATCTGTAAGAACCTGCAGACTGAGGGGCAGGTTGTTCTAAAGTTTAGGTGTGGTAACTACAAAGGAACGATTGCCCCACTGTTTATACCGGGACCTATGGACGTCCAGAACCATTTGATCAGCAGACCAGAGAGCTCTGCTGGGGCACTGTACGGTCAAAAACTCAGTTAAATATTACAGAGCGAGACCATGAGGGGCTTTAAAAACAGGTGTTAAAACTTTAAAATCAATCCGAAAACAGACCGGGAGCCAGTGCAGGGAGGAGAGGATGGGAGTGATGAGGCTTTGCCTGGATGAGCCGATTAATAGTAAACTGGAGCTTAGAGACTCTAAAACATGCCTTTAGCTGATAGACCAACCCAATTAGAGCAGTAATTTAATCAACATTGTAAAAAAAAATACATAAAAACCTTGCATTACGATGAAAAACCTAAACCTTTTTGTCTATCAATATGCTCTATCCAGAACTCCTCAAGTAAAAAAGTTTTAGTTTCACCTGGTTTAATTTAGTAATAAATCTTCTTCAACAAACCTTTGACTAACTGATTATTAATCGATTATTCAAAAAAAATAATTGACAGATTAATCGATTTACAAAATAATCGCTAGTTTCATCACTACTATTATTACTAGTCTACACCAGAACAGAACCAATTCACACATAGGAAAACAAATCGAAGCACAACCTCATGCTTACATGTACATCTCAGAAATGTAATTAGTTAAAAATGGGAAAGCAATGGTGTGGCATCGCAATCAGCTAATAGATGCCTGCAAATGTTTCCTCAGCCACTAATAGGCTCCCAGTCTGGGTCAGTAGGTTACAAAATGCTGACTTGACAGATGTCCATAGTGCAGTCCCAGTGAAGCTGACAACAAAGCTGGTTGCTCACAAAGTGCAAAGGTGAACCAGCAATAGGATTCTCACACCCTTGAGAGGATTGCTCTGGAAAATCCATTAAATTATTAGTTGTAGCTTCACAGAGGGTTGAAAAAGACTACAGTTAGTGCCAAAGGAGCCAATATGCAAAGAAACAAATCTACAAATCAACTTTAAATGTCCTTTTCCTCGTCTCAAGCTACTTCTGAACCAGAGATTTAAGAAAAATCTTACCTGGGCTCAGAGAAAAGGAGCTAGACTGTTACTCATTGCTCTGCAGACCTCATTTTAGAGAAAATCAATATTTCGTTTCATCTAGAAATCAAGTCCTGAAGCTTGGAGGAAGAGTGGAGAGGAGTAGTATCCTACTTCAGTATGAAGTTCCCAGAGTCAGTGATGCCTTGGGTTACCATGCCTTTTGCTGTGCGGCCCACAGTTTTTGCAGCCCTCAAAAAGAAGCACTTGATGCTTCTCATTCTGACAAGCTGTATGGTGAGGATTTAATTTTTCAACTGGATTTTGCACCTGTCTTTACTACTGAAGGTAACAAAAAGCTGCAGCACAATGATCATAGTATGTTCCTATGTTTGGGTGCTTGGCAACCTGGGCTGACCCGAACCCTAACCTGTCAATACTAAGAGGCAGATGAAGGCCCGTATTAAAACGATCTTGACTATCATTAGACCTCGGCACAACCACACTTAATTTATGAAGGAATCCATGCAAAAAGGAGGAACAATGTACCGAATGAGAAGAAATAGTCATATTTTTTAGAAGACTTAAATTTCTTTTATGTTTTCTTTTTTTTATTTTTATTCAACATATTTTTTTCTTTTGAACTTAAGGGATTTATGAGCCTTATTCATCAAAACTACAAGAAATAAAGTCTTGAAATATTTCTATCTCTGAAAGGAGCGACAAAGCTTATTTAACTTTTTCATTATATTGTAAAATTTTGAGATGTGACATTTTAGAAAGACCATTTATTTTTTTATTTTTTTATGCACAGTGGGATTTGTGTGGGACATTAAAACTAGGGTCAATTAGCTTATATAGAATTTCCTTTGTCAAGATCACATTTGATACAGAAAAGGTTCTTTATCAAATGGAGAACATATATAAAAAAAAGCTAAATAAAAAGATAATGGTTCAGGTTGCATGTGGGAAAAGCTTGGCCATTAGGGAGTTTCTGAAACAGAGATTATAGAGAAGACGCTCTTTGAGTCACTGCACCAACTAAGAGCTGCAAAAGAAGTGATGTGAAAGATGGGGAAAATAACCTAGGTGGGTTTTAGAAACAGATATAGCTTTATCAGTCAGGAAGCCAATAGGCAGACACATGTATTTCCTCTGGAGGCGTCTTAGAGAGTGAGTTTGTCAGATTGAAAGAGCACTCCAGAGGGAGGTGACAACAGGTGGGACTTAAGAAGTGGTGCTGAGATAATTAACAAGAAAAGGGCAAATCATTTGGTTCTCTGAGATAAGAGAGTGGATTTGTATTTTTTTAATACCCGTGACTTAAGCACCTCTTAAAAGCACTTGATGTTTTAAAAGCAAAATGCAGCATGAAAAAAAGGCCAAGAGTTCATCTCTGATTTTGATTTTAACTCTATGTAACAAATTTAAGTCAATAATGAAGCTACACATGTACTATTTCCTTAAATTACTAATACAGCAGCTTCTGTAAATTCATATGCTAAAGGGGGTCTTATCTGTTTAATACAAGGATGAAAAAAGTAGAGAGAACTGAAACTATGGGTTGGCTGCTCAACTGTGTCTCAACAGCGTGGAGAGGTTTGATTGAGGTTCATCGAGGAGCAATGTTCATGCAATGTCTCTTTCTTCTATTTCCCACTAGAGTCTAATTTTATTTCAAACTGAATTGTATGTATTATATCACTGCATGCTAGGTATACTATAATAACAAAATTGCAACGCCAGATTGACAGTAGTTATGTGTTTGTATCACTTCCAACCATTTGGACTATTTGTGTGTCGTTACAGGAATAAGATTGTGGGTTTGTTGGTGTGTGTCCGGTTTTTTTTGTTTTTTTTAGTGGAGTGGGTGTTAATATATCAGTAAGTTTGTCACCTGAAGGTAAGTAGTTGTTCATGTGGCGAGAAGGGCTGAAGACCTGCAACACCAAGCTCACAAGAGCAACAAAGGACAGATGGACGTAGGCTATAAAGCCTCCCCAATCCAGCCAACAGCCACATTGCAATCTCCCATTTTGCAGGGCAAACTCAGCAAAATCGGGGAGCACCAAGAAAGGAAGACCCCCCCCCCCCGGAGAGGCTCCAACCAGCTGGGCATCCATCGGCCTAACATGGCAGCAAAGACTTGAAGGACCAAGGGAAGTCGAGATGTCCACCGGAGCTGCAGCCAGCGGCCGGCTTGATTGTCTGCAGACAAAAGCCTTGAAACCGGAGCACACTACAAAGGGACATGGTCTGAACATGCAACCAAAAAACAAATAGAGAAAGGCCCCGGCCAGACCCCATTTCCACCACAGGCACACTGTGCGGGAGCCAGAGAAGACTTTAAAAGAAGACTATAGTTGTGCAATCTATAAAACTAGAGTTTATATAAGAGCGACAAGATGAGGCCACTGGAGAAGAGAAGCAATTAAAGGTTTTGTCTGCAGTTTGCCATAAATCCTGTAGGGGAAATCGCAAACATACAGCATAAGGTTCTCTGGTAAAATTAGAGCAAAACTGTGACTTGATGGATGGAGCTAGACACAAGAAAAACATTCAACAGAAGCTGTTGTAGAACGCAAAAAACATTAAGCCTGATTCACCTTCTATCAGGGTAACGATGCTAAACATTTGACCAGAGTTGGATGAAAAGATCCTTTCTGAGACTAGATAAAAACCTATTTGACAAAAAAACACAATGTATTTTTTTAAACTTCACTCCTTAGGTAATTAGGCTTTTTCGTTGCACATGTGGATGTGTAACACCTTGTGGGTGGTCAAACATGAAATATAATAATAAAATATGGAGATTTGGGATCTCCATCTGAAAAGCTGTTGAAAATTTGAAGTGTTATTGACATCTAAAGGCACCTATTGGACTATACTTACATCTGAGGCAGGTCCTTTGTCCGCGCCGGGACAGGAGAAAGTGACAAACTCATGGCAACGCTTGTGAACCACGAAACAACACACTGTGAAAAGAGAAGGGGAAACAAAATGCATCAATATTCAGTCTAAACTCACAAAGCAATGTTTCAATATGAAGATCAACATTTACAACAAGGTAATTCTGACCAGTTTTTTAAAGTATTGTTAGGGACGATTGCAGTTTCTTTCGAGGTTTAATGCAGCTGATGAACAGCCCAGTAAGTGTCTTTGTTAGGGTGAAAAGGAGAACAAAATACCAGAAATACAACCGTAATAACATTTTATTATAACAAAGGAAACAATAAAAAGGTAAATTTTAAAGAAAAATTGTCAACAACCCAATACTGAAGCGAAAGCTGTATTAAACTCTAGTGATAACACAATCACAAAATCCTAATATTTCTTTAGCAGTTACTCAAAAAGTCAGCGGTGGCATTCAGAAATAAATCGCAGCTTGTAGTTTCTACTGCTGCTGCAACAAAATGAGTATGCATGATCAAATTTACAGTGCCCCCCCTCTTCCTCTTTTGAAAATAAAAAAAGCAACCAAAGAGAGAAACGACGGTTAAAATCGTCTTCATTTGCGGGCATAGAGTCTATATTGTCAGACCTACAGTACATGATAAAACAGGGCTGCAAATAGAAATATTGAGGAGTCCATTTACAGATTTTCTGCCTTCTGATTTATTTCCATCCAGGTTGAAGCAGACAGAAAAATTCTCGCTGTGAGAGTACTTTTGACATGACACAAATGTTTTTATTTAAATCAGCGCAAATTACAAATGCTTTTAGACAGACGTCTTGGCTGCGGTGACTTCACTCCTGGAAGCAGCACTTATTTCAGAGTATTTAAAAGCTTAAGTAATGGAACAAAGGGATCCTGTGCGTCTGTCTTAACACCTACACTCTCTTATTATAACTCCTACAGCATTGTCATTTAGTGAGACGGCCCTTCCGAATCTATAGGACGCAAGTGTTACAAGCTAGAATGTACACCATCTTCTTATCAGGCCATGCCCCTCTGTTTATGGCCTTTCAACAGCATTACACTTTTCCTCCCTGGGCCCAGATTTGTAGAAAACAAGAAGAATGCACATCAAAGAAATCTTATGCAACCTGCCGCCAAAGGATATGAAAAGCGTGACATGGTTCCACTTTTCAGGTTGGTAACAATCAGCGGAGCACAAACGTGAAAGCACTGATGCACAACGAAACCTGCCATCTCCCCCCGATCAGTGTCAGCTCCACTGACAGCCAAGACAAACACGGAAGGGTAAAAATATCACAGACACTCAGAGAAACAGTAAATCCGAAGACGCCCTGGAGTCCATATGTAGAATATAGTACAGAAATCTACTGAATGTCTAACAGATGATTTCTTAGAAGCCAAAGTCAATCCAGTTTACAGAAAAATAAAAATTGATAGTAATCTTAAAAGTGAATTAGTTATTAGGTTTGACATTGGTAATGCATGTAGAATTATAGATAGAGCATATAAGCATCAGATTTGTGGTTGGAAGAATTGAATTGGGCTCTTTAGACGTAACGGTAATTTCTTGGAACGTTCAATCACAGATCTAAATCTTCCCTTTTAGAGTTTTCTTTATCTACTTGGTTAGGCTTACTAATTTAAGAATTGATTATGATGCAGAAAAGGTGGGAGGCTCAAGACAGATGTTACTTGCATGAAACATTCCTACCTTTATTGTTTGTAGCGGCTCTTAATAATTTTATTTACCATGAATGCAGTCGTTCAAGTAATAATTTCTCTTAGAGGGCAATTTGCTTTAGGCATGTAAAAATGCCCAGAATACCACATATACTGTTGTTATGATGACTGTCATTGTTGACTGAAATCTAAATTGCATGTACCTAGGAGATCATGTCACTTCAACTTGTTAAATTCTAGTTCAGAGAATAATTGGACGAGTCAGTTGCAAATGCAGGCAGGAGGTCATGAGGAAATTTTACTTGGTGAGACATCAAAGCTAGTTTTATATAGTCTAGGGCTGCAGCTATTGCTTATTTTACAAATCAAAAATCTGTCAATTATTTTTTTTCGATTAATCAATTAATGATGGGATAGCCAAAGCTTTCTTAAAAAAGATTTTTTAAGGAAATTAAACCAGGTGAAACTAAAATGTTTTCACTTAAGGGAGTTCTGGATAGAGCCTATTGACAGACCATAAAGTTTTTTTTATTTCAAATGCAAAATGTTTTTATTCTTTTTTTTTTTTCTTCCAAATTTGGATATAATTACTGCTCTAAGTGGGTTACTCTGTCACCTACACTCTCTATACTCTAGTTAACAATTAATTGATTAATAAATTAATAGTCAGTAATTTCAATATTAGATTATTATTCTGATTAATTGTTTCAGCCCTAATATAGTAAATAAAAAAATATTGTGGATCTTTTTTTTAAGCTGAAAATGTAAGTGCATCAAACATTGTGCATGTAAATGAAAAGTTTAAGTTTGTGTTTTCCTGTATCAATCCATATGGACAGATTTACTTTTAATGATGAGCTTGTGGAGTTAAATTCAAAGAAATGGAGAAAAAGGTGCAGCAGACACTGTATCTTTAACTATCTCCATGGGGAAAGAGTGCAAGGCCATTGGCTGTGCAGTTTTATGCACCAATTTGCACCATTTTGAGGCAGCAAATGAAGTCTAATTTTAAATAGAAACATTATTGTTTTCTATTTTTAGCCCAATAATACAGTAGGCTTCATTGGTTGTGAGGATGAATTTGCCTGCCTACAAGATGACTCAAGAAGCAGTAAACTATGTCCACAGTATGTTTTACATTGCCAAAGGACATTTGCTCTCGTTTTTTTTTTTGTTTTTTTTAGCGCTTTAAAAGGATAAAAACATGTTTCAGGTTATAATGCAGAGCCTTACTAAGGGGGACAACATAAGGTAGACTAAGGTTTTAAAACCACAAAAAAAAGCTCCATTATTCTGTTCCTACAGTATGTTGTTTTTAATAAGACATGTTGCTGAACACTGTTGTTAAACTGGGTAAGAGAGTGCTACTGCACTCCTTCCTGTTTTATCAAAGACACATTTGTCTATTTTGAAATATATTTGGTCAAAGGGTGCCATGGTGTCAAAGTAAAGTAACACTATAAATTCCCCCGTGAAGGTAGCAGTTTGTTAAACAGCTGTCATGAATTTGCCGTGTTTCCTTTTCTTCGCTACAGCAGTGGGGAAAGTAGTCAAAAATTACAATAAATAACAAATAAGTAAAGTTAATGGAAAATACATTTAGTCAGGTAATAAAAACAAACAACATAACTTCTTGCCTACTTAACCCCAATTACTTAATTCTAAAAATGAATTAATTCACCATTTATTAGGTTTCTTCTGATGCAGTCAGATATTGTGTCCTAATTCTTAGCTGTTTTTCAATCATTAGAATAAAAATTATCAAAACAACACATTAAGAGATGAGAAATATATTGCCAACAATATGAAGTTTTAAAACCTATTTAAACAAAGGCAATATTGTGCTATAATGTATTTTCATTTACCCTCCAAATAGCAAAGCAAACCCAAATGACAGAAAGTAACATTAGAACCAAGAAGCTGACAGAAGCCCTTTACATCTAACTTTAAAAGTTTGCACCTTTTTTAAAACATGCTTGTTTTTAGTCACTGAAGTGACCAGACGTGGGTAGAGAAGCCAACATTGGTACTAAAGTAACAGAAGAAGTGAATGCATTGTTTTAAGGTTACTGAAGTAAAAGCAACAGCCTGAATGAAACTCTTCAGAACTCACCTCTGCTTTTAATATTGACCTATGTAAATTTTGTAGTGCTTAGGATTTTAATGGACTATATTTTTATTCAACATCTACCATATTCTTGAATCTAGTAATATTCTGCTTAGCCTTTCTTCATGTCTAAATGTTCCTTATCTTGCTGTGCTTAATTGTTCTAGCCCAGCATGGGTGCAGATAGTTTAACTCAGCTAAGTCCTAAAAAAAACCTAAAATTAAATTAAGTGGGTGTATCAAAATATTTTTCTAACTCTATCAAAATGCTTATACTAAAGGAAAAAATTGTTGATGTTGGTGAAGATTCTCAGTCATTCAGGTCATATTCATTCCAAAAAAAGAAAGTTAAAAGCAATCCACTAGACTTTGTTTCCAAGTTTAAAGACGTTTTGCTTCCCTTCCAGGAAGCTTTTTCAATTCAAAATGTCAGGAATAGGGTTGAGTTCAAGGTTTTTGGAATATGAAATTATCATAGCAGGAGTGTGGTAAGTTGTTTTTCTATCAAAAGAGTTAGATCATGCTATACATTTTTGTTCCAATTTAATTTAAAGCTGTTAACTTATTTCACACTATGATTATCTCGTCCCAACCCGATACCTCATCATGATATTGCATCCTAATTATGATGTTTGCATTTCAAAATGAAAGCTTTTTTGCCGTTTTACTCTCTAATAGAGCTTTCTATACTTTACAAACCACACAATATCTAACATAATTTTAAAGAAACAGTCATGTTGGCCATTAAGTCGTATCTCAATACACTGGTTGCTTTACTGCAACATTATGTGATGTAATAGTTAACAATAAAAAATAATACATTATTTTTTCAATAATTTTACCATTAAAGGGCAGATATGGCATTATATTTAAATGAATTGTTCTTTGCAGCTGTGAGTGGAGGGAGAATAATTAGCACAAAACATGTTCTCCGACACACACATTACAACACACATGTGCACCTGAATGGTACTTCACTCCCACGCAATATTCTCTTACTGGTTACACCACCTACACACAGCGATGATACAGTACTACACGCACACACACACTGAAAACCTCCCCCTCACTCAAACGACATGAGATTGCAAACACGGAACGTGCAGGTGGAGGGATTGGAGTACAGATAGGAATGGTGTGAGCTGTTCGCACAGATTGCTTCGAGGCGACTGCTCTTTTTGGGCTACCACTACTGCCAAATCCTTAGACAAAACACACACACAGTGATGCTACTAAACTATACTACACATTTTCAATACTGCAACCCAGGGGCCACAACAAACAGGCGATCTGAACATAAATAGCCGGGACTGAAATGCTGTAACCACAATAATTAGTGATTGCTTCTTCTAATATTTACAACAACAAAAGAAGTACATAGTGCTTTAAATAAAGACTGATTAAACCACTTAATTGCAAAGATGCAATACATGATATAAATATAGCTGAGTGAAAAGAAATGATTAAAGCAGAGGAGCGGATCTTCAAATAGAGAAGTTGGATTAACTTTCTCTTCAGGTGGAACGTTACTTTATATTCTACGGATTGAATGCAAAGTTGGGGGTTTAGTTTTCTTTTTTTGGATGACAGAAATGGTAAGTAAAAGACTATTTTAGGCTTTTTTAGTGGACACACATTTGTTGCATTCTATATAAAATACAGATATCGTTTTTATTTACTGTCTCAAAATAAGACAGAGAAGACTAAACCTTTGCTAGTTTAAGCTAATAATTATTACCTAAATCATTTTTCTGTTTGTTAGAGGCCGGAATAATGAGATTATCTTTCATTGTTTTCTTTACTGACTTCTTCAAAGTCAAACGTTTACATAGACTAAAATAAGAATAAAAGAATAAATAGAAAAGCCCTGATAAAGCAATTGCTTTTTAGTCTTCTGATAGGAGAATGATTGCAATGCTTTAGTTAATTGTGAGTGCTTTTCAAGGAACACCTCAGACATACTACTCTGTAGTCACTCCCATAATTATCTTCCTGTGCCACATGCAGCCCTTCCTTTTTCTCTTCTTTTAGCACTGCTGTCATTCGTTAAGGCTCAGTTAGCATTCTCCTCAAAGAAAATAAAATTGTAATTCAATTCAATTCTATGAAAATCAATTCAGTAAAACTTTATTAATCCCTAAGGGAAATTCAGTCTCCCACGCAAATTCTACTTTCCCTCATAATTAAACTGTATCCAGTAAGTATTTTTGCATATTACAACTCTGCATTCATCCTAGCATAACAGTGTCACTACATGATTTCAAACAACATACATGTTTGAAAAACAATTATTCATGCCTCGCTGCAGCTTGAAGATATCACAGATTCTTGTTTTACAGGGAAGCATTTGTTCCCAATGTAGCCTTTCAGCAAGACAGTTCTGTGTATGAATCATAACTGATTTTTTTTATTTTTTTTTTGGCAATAAGTTTGCATCCTCTCCCAATGCATGCATGTCCACAATTCCCCCAAAAAACATCACAAATGTTAAGTTAATTGGTCTGTCTTGTGCTTAGCAATAGTTTTGTATCCCGCATCTCACCCTATGACTTCTGGAGGTTGGTTTTGCATCAGACCTCCCCTGCAACCCTTTACAGATAGGTGTAGAGAATAAATGGATGGACACATTTTACATTGCAACTGCAGCTTTCACTATATTTGATTTTAAATTTTATGTGTCAGGCCAAAACCAGGTTGTTTTAAATTGTAATGTGAAAACTAAAGAACATGTTTTCCCACATTTTTGTCAATGAAAATCTTTCTTTCTTCTTTGAGTACCTATTTCAAGTTTGTTGTTAATGACAAAAAAAAAAGTCAAGTGAAGTATGGGGTATAGTTAACATACAGGACTGCTCTGATAAGATGAAACTTGTTTTTTGGGTGTCAGGATAAACAGTAACACTGAACTTCACCTCAACAGTGAAACACTGGTCAGAGTAGCTAAATGTGAGGTCATTCCAGAAGAAAAGCTTCAAGACTTAGACATCAATATAATTGGGAATCAGTTGTAAAACCTAACTGAGCTTCAGTTATGCTACACAAGAGAATTCGCCAAAACTCTAATGTCTGGATATACAAAGCTAGTAGAGAAATCCCCTTAAGACTTTTATTATGGTGAAAAGCAGCTAATAGCTATCAACTCAAAGGTGCTGTGGTAAAAATTAATGCCCCACCTTTTAGAGTTTTCATCGTAAAACAAAGTTTTCTGATTTCTGCTACACTTTACGAAGAATAAAAATATTTGACAAACAAAACGTTGAGCTTGTGGCTTAAAATGTCTTACCAACATCAACATGTGTTACCTAATATATTTACGGAACTGCTTGTGATCAATTTGATCAGCTTCGTACAATGGTCCCTTTATTATTACATTGTCAACACAGACTGGCTGTTGCATGATTGCTTCATCTCACATGGATATGTGGTTTAAGCCTGCTCATTTACCCAGTTGGAAAATAAATACTGAGCAGTTTACTGTTAGAGCTATCAAGCTAAAATATTGATTTTGATTTATTTACCAGAAAGGATTAACCTTGAATGCCCAGGATGTGTGAGATTTTTCTCAAACTCTCATCCTCTGACCCATATTAATCAGTATAATCACTCATTAATCCCTGTTCTGCTCATTTTCCTCCAGTCCTCCATTTTCTATTGCGTTAATTCTCACCGATCTCCTTTATTAAATGTTGGCAGAAGACAGATGTTATACACAGGGTTTCCCTCTAATGAGCTGCCAACATGTGTGTATTTGTGTGTGCCTGCGAGACGCAGTGACAAGCTACACAGCGATGTCCCAGATTCAAATGCTGTCAGATTCTGCAGCCATGTTTAGAGTGATATCTACTTTTTAGGATTTCTCAACCTATACCCCTCGTAATCCGTTATAAATAAGGTTTTAATGTGAATATATGCAAGCTCTGAGTTCATGGTTCAGTGTTCGCTCAAGATCTATACATCTGTTTAGAGAATGAGTAGAATAATTTGATACAGGGTCATGAATAAATATTCACTCCCCTTTAGCTACTTCTTATTTTTGCAGGTTTTGACTACGAATGTCATCAGCACATTGTATTGGATTCTATATGGTAAATTATCACACACTGTAGTTGTGAATATTTTTTTAACGTAAATGAAAAAATCTAACTTTTACGCTAAACTTTGTGGAACCATATTTCCTGAAGTAGTTGCCATTTCGTATGTGGGTCTGTCCCTACCAGCTTTAACATTTACAGATTTAAACATTTATTTTAATCTATCTGCTAAGGCTGGGTATTTTTTACTTTTTTCTTTTGGGAACCCCATTGCTGGGAGGTTACACTGTCAGTAGGGGGTAATGGGAGTACTGGTACATCTTGTGAGATCTAACCCCCTGCAGTACCTCTGCCTGCACATTGCAGACCTCCTCTCACAGGAGACTTTCTCAGTTATAAGTTTTACCCTTAGCTAAATTCCTTTGCCAATTAAGACTGACCAGCTTTCCTCTCATTGCTGAAGGAATGCATCCCAACAGCATGATGCTTCCACAAACATACTTCAAGGTTTGTGGGTTTAACACAAAGGTTGACCTTGCATGTTACTTACCGTATTTTCTGCAATTTAAGATGCTACTTTTTTCCCGAACCAAACCTTACGGCTTATACAAATGTGGGGCTTTTCTGTGGATTTTTCTCATAGCACACTCAAATGCTAGCAGTGACAAATTCACATATTTTGAAATTTATTTGCAGCATTAAAGCTCACGAACCAAAGAAGAGACTGTGCGCAACTCCTGCAAAGTTGAAATAAAGAGCTAACAAACTATTTATGTATTGCTGTATAATAATTGCTGCTGTCCTGTTTGTCACCATGTCTATGTTGTTTGGAACTATTATAAACTGAACCTCCTTTATTCTTAATTTTGCTCTTTTACATTTCTCCTTGTAAAAATAAATAAATTAATTAATTAATTAATTAATAGGAGTTAAAACTGTTCAAAGCTCTGCCTATATGGAGGGCTTTCTATTTGTAAAAAAAAAAAATAATAATCATGACTTAATTTTCTTTCAGCATAACAATATCAGCTCCTGGCGAGTTGCTCTGTTTTTTGCAACTCAAGAAAGTATGCAGTTTCTGCTTCAATGGTATGAACACAAACTGAGCCACTATATCCAATTTAATTATTAGATTTTGTAGATTTTAGTCTCTTTACTCAGTGCTTTCGATTCTTGATACTGTTATAAATATATAAATATAAAAGATCAAAGTTCAGTTTATTTTCTACAGCCTTGGTTACCTTGTTTTGAATTGAATTGTTGTACATATGCATATATATATATATATATATATATATATATATATATATATATATATATATATATATATATATATATATATATATATA